>NW_027316278.1:33167818-33315318 GCF_026437365.1 Eucyclogobius newberryi | reverse complement strand
CCCCCCAACCTCCTGTTGTTTCCAAAACCTCATGCGGAAGCACACAACAGCCCCGCTGCTACATGTGCGTTGGTTTATTAGCGCGACAGATCGCATCTCTGGTCTCCGCAGATTTCCGTCTCTTCTGAGCTCGAACACAGTCTTTCTTTGTCGTCATTTTGTATTGTACACTGAAGGAACTCGCTAAATTTGGGAACGAGGCTGCAGGTGTGCAGTAGGACGCAGGGAATGATTGACATGTAGAAGAACTATCCGGCTGTAAACGCCACGAGGAAATGAGAATCAGATTTGGCGCCAAAAATCCTCTATTATTCTTTTAACATTACTTTTAAAGGACTTGTATTATGTCAAATTTTTGAGCTCTTAAACATGTAACATTGTTCCCTCAACAGTGGATATAAGTTTATAACAGCCAAAAGCATAAATTAATCACGATTTAGCCTCATTTTAGCAGGAGGAAATCTTTTCTTGTGCTAATTTTTGGAACGAAAACAGTCTTGTCAGAGGTTAAATAACATTATGAAAGGGACAAATCCAAAAGCTCAGCGTCGCATGGAGCAAAAAGTGCACACGTTTAAGAAGGAGCTTGTCAAATCTTTCAATAGTAATACCAGATTTTGATTCATTTATTTCTACTTGACATTTTAGCGCCTGCACTTTAGGTTTGCAGCAGTCAAGAGAAGCAAAGCGCTGTACAAATAACCAAACGCATATATTTACACACTATTTAGAGACCTCTCGCCTTCTCAGTGAAAAGCCGCACAAAAATAACGCTGGCTTTATTTTTCCTGTTTGAAAATGTGCTCTTGAATCAGATACAGATTTATTTGATTTATTTATTTGATTTATTTTACTTACTTTACTTTTTAAATTTATTGAACAAACCCTGCCAAACCCATCAGGGCGTGTTTTTCCATTGTGCAACCGTGTAAGTGTAGGGTTTTTGCTGGAGGTAAGACATCGTTACTGTTCATAAAAGCCGTCCGTGTTCTGCGGCGTGACATTATTCAGGACGAAAAAAACAAAATACAGCCTCTCTTGCTTTTAAATAACAAGCTGTTTTAGTGTGAGACAGGCTCCGCCGCAGCTCCAGCAGAACGAGCTCTGAAACTTTACAGCACATTTACATCTCTCACACCTAGAAAACCTCTTTGTTATGTCCTGCAGTCTGGAATATCATTTATTATCAGAGGCTGGCGGGACTCTGTTATATTTAGTACCTGTAAAATTGTACTTCTCAGAGTTAGACATCATATTTTTACTCCTACTTGAGTATTATATTTGGAAAAAAACAACAAATTTGAAGTTTCCCCTATAGGTCGGACGACTCATTGAACTAAGATGCAGTTAAGATAAATGTATTTTGAGAATTTTGCTAAAAACTCTAAAATTTGTATCACAGAAGAGCAAATTTTTCAGGTTTGTGGTTTCACTTCCTGTTTGTAATCGATGACATCACACCAGGACAGGGCAAAAACTCATCTAATGTCACTTATATAAGAGAGCGACTTTATTTGGTTAAATTCATGTTTAGAGTCAAAAATGGAATGAGCGTCCCAAGTGTGATGTCACTTCCTGTCATTTTCTACAGATTTTTCAACGTTGTCTCCACAAATACCTACTCGATTGGCATAAAACTATAATTTATGTGTACAACAGGTATAAATACACCAAATAATGTCAAAATTAGAACATCGTAAAATCCTATTACAGGCACTTTAACTTGAGTAAATTGTTTTGAAGTAAATCTACTCAAAAGCTTCATGTTAATTTATCCATCCATCCATCCATCCATTTTCTACCGCTTGTTCCCTTTCGGGCCTTAGCCTAATTTATATATTGAATTATTTTTACTTGCACCATTTATCCAGATATGATTAAATATTTTTTATTTTTGTGTTAATACTTTAAAAAGACCAGATTTGAGATGTTTTTTTTATGTCCCTCAATTACATTAGCTTCACATTATAAATCATGTTATGTACTTATGATACTTTCCCCAAATACTTTTTTACTTTTGTACCACTCCTTTGTAGTTTGATGCACATTATTTTGATGTAAATGTTTAGCAACTCTACCAATCCTTGTTTAAATTAACTGTTAAAGTATTACATTTGGCTTATCAATTTAAAAACACACTTTAATGTTGAATTTTTAAAACTTGATTTTAATTTTAAGGGATACACTGCATGACCACAAATAATAAATACATGAATACATGAATAAACAGCTCCTGATTGGTTTTTCTGGTCTTGACTACAATAACTGGAATATTTGTATGCATTGTGCATATTTTAGATTGTTGGAAACCGGAGGAAACCCACATGGACACAAGGAGAAAGGTGTAAACTCCGCCCAGAAAGGCCCAGGCCAGCCTGGGAGTTGAACCTGTGACCTTCTTGCGGTGAGGCGAGAGAGCTAGCCACTGTGTTGTTATGAGCAATCATTGAACTGACCATCGAGCTAATATTGCTAATATTACTACTGCTATTACTGCCAATACGACTAATATTACTACTGCTAATACTACTAATACTATTAATATTACTACTGCTATTACTGCTAATACTACTAATATTACTACTGCTACTACTGCTAATACTACTAATATTACTACTGCTATTACTGCTAATACTACTAATATTACTACTGCTAATACTGCTAATACTACTAATAGTACTACTGCTATTACTGCTAATACTACTAATATTACTACTGCTATTACTGCGAATACTACTAATATTACTACTGCTATTACTGCGAATACTACTAATATTACTACTGCTATTACTGCTAATACTCCTAATATTACTACTGCTATTATTGTGAATACAACTAATATTACTACTGCTATTACTGCTAATACTACTAATATTACTACTGCTATTACTGCTAATACTACTAATATTACTACTGCTATTACTGCTAATACTACTACTAATACTACTGCTATTACTGCTAATACTACTAATATTACTACTGCTATTATTGTGAATACTACTAATATTACTACTGTTATTACTGCTAATACTACTAATATTACTACTGCTACTACTGCTAATACTACTAATATTACTACTGCTAATACTACTAATATTACTACTGCTATTACTGCTAATACTACTAATATTACTAATATTACTACTGCTATTACTGCTAATACTACTAATATTACCACTGCTAATACTGTTATTACTACTATTATTACCACTGCTAATACTGTTAATACTACTAATATTACTACTGCTACTACTGCTAATACTACTAATATTACTACTGCTATTACTGCGAATACTACTAATATTACTACTGCTATTACTGCGAATACTACTAATATTACTACTGCTATTATTGTGAATACAACTAATATTACTACTGCTATTACTGCTAATACTACTAATATTACTACTGCTATTACTGCTAATACTACTAATATTACTACTGCTATTACTGCTAATACTACTAATAATACTACTGCTATTACTGCTAATACTACTAATATTACTACTGCTATTACTGCTAATACTACTACTAATACTACTGCTGTTACTGCTAATACTACTAATATTACTACTGCTATTATTGTGAATACAACTAATATTACTACTGCTATTACTGCTAATACTACTAATATTACTACTGCTAATATTGCTAATACTACTAATATTACTACTGCTATTACTGCGAATACTACTAATATTACTACTGTTATTACTGCTAATACTACTAATATTACTACTGCTACTACTGCTAATACTACTAATATTACTACTGCTAATACTACTAATATTACTACTGCTATTACTGCTAATACTACTAATATTACTAATATTACTACTGCTATTACTGCTAATACTACTAATATTACCACTACTAATACTGTTATTACTACTATTATTACCACTGCTAATACTGTTAATACTACTAATATTACTACTGCTAATACTACTAATATTACTACTGCTATTACTGCTAATACTACTAATATTACTACTGCTATTACTGCTAATACTACTAATATTACTACTGCTATTACTGCTAATACTACTAATATTACTGCTGCTACTACTGCTAATACTACTAATATTACTACTGCTAATACCACTAATATTACTACTGCTATTACTGCTAATACTACTAATATTACTACTGCTATTACTGCTAATACTACTAATATTACCACTGCTAATACTATTATTACTACTATTATTACCACTGCTAATACTGTTAATACTACTAATATTACTACTGCTAATACTGCTAATACTACTAATATTACTACTGCTAATACTACTAATATTACTGCTGCTATTACTGCGAATACTACTAATATTACTACTGCTATTACTGCGAATACTACTAATATTACTACAGCTATTACTGCTAATACTACTAATATTACTACTGCTATTATTGTGAATACAACTAATATTACTACTGCTATTACTGCGAATACTACTAATATTACTACTGCTATTACTGCTAATACTACTAATATTACTACAGCTATTACTGCTAATACTACTAATATTACTACTGCTATTATTGTGAATACAACTAATATTACTACTGCTATTACTGCGAATACTACTAATATTACTACTGCTATTACTGCTAATACTACTAATATTACTACTGCTATTGTGAATACTACTAATATTACCACTGCTAATACTGCTATTACTACTATTATTACCACTGCTAATACTGTTAATACTAACTAATATTACCACTGCTAATACTGCTATTATTACTAATATTAACACTGCTAATTCTGCTATAATACTGCTAATATTACCACTACTAATACTGCAAATACTACTAATACTATGTCTCAAACAAACTGAATGAACGCTTTAGTCCATACATTGATTTGATTCTCCCTGATGCAGATAACACCCGCAGATGTCCTTATTTAGTCTGTTTTTGAAACTTTTATTTTTGATTGTACGTTATTTTCACCACTGCAACTCCACTCTAACCCTAACATACTGGTGTCCACGGATACACACATAACTTTCCTCTCTCTTAATGAAGGTTATCGTTGTTATTCGTGGGTGTATTTTCAAACTAACACACAGGTACACGTTTTCTTCAGCAACAGTGTCACGAATAATCGGACACAAGCTCATTATCTAACAGATGCGAGCTGAACCCCAAACCTCAGCTGAGGCTCACAAACATCACCGCTGCTTTTCCCTCTAACGCATTTATCGTGCGGTTCAAGATGTCACTTTATCAGAACAAATAAAAGGTGAGAGATGGAAACTTTAATTCACCTTTCATGTTGTTTATGGACTTTTATTGAGAAAGTAAATGCAAAGAAAATGTTTCAACCTGATATTAATGCATTGTTTTAATAGCCTCGTTTGACAAACTTGTCAAAGTGTTACAGTGAGTTTTTAATCATTCCCTCCACTCTCAGTGATGGGAAGTTCAATGATTGTATTAAATGCTTGAAGTTCACCCAACACTTTAACCACGAGCCACGAGTGGAAGAGTTGTTTTTGTATCATTTTATCATTGATTTCACTTTTTTATTTCATCTTTTTCTTTTTATTCATTCATTTTAGCAAATAACCTTTATATATTTGAACTCGAAAATGTAAGAGAACCCTATCAGATTATAATTATTACTTTGTAAAGGACTGTCTTTTTGAGGTTTTAAACATTAAACATTGTTCCCTCAAAATGCAGCTCATATTAGCATGTTTACAAGGTCCTCTTCTCTGCTCCATACTCTGTTTCAGTTTTCCCAGATTTGTGACATCAAAGGTCTGGAGGTCTCCTGTGCAGACTCGTCCTGAGCACTTCAGCCTCAAAGCCACAATTACTTTCAATAGTATGTCGAGGTAAGCTAGCTTTTGGCTGTTTCCCTGTGGTAATTCTGTCTGCCGCCAGTAGATGAAGTCTTAAATTTTCAACAGCTTACTAGTAGAAAGACGAGATGCCAATGTAAAGGAGTATTTTGGTCTCATCTGCCTTTTGTAAAAGCTATTCTTTGTTTTGGAACAGATAAAATTACTCACAAGAAGAAAAACGTAGAATTCGCCTTATTTTCGGCGATGTCCCCACTGCACTCACCTCCCATTTGCTGTCCTGGGTCCTCCTCTTCAGCTGAATGTTCCAGTGCTCGGCGGAGTCCATCTCTGCGCAGTGAGCCACGGTCAGAGCCACGGGACTGAGCAGGTCCAGCCCAGGAGGACCGTACGTCACCTCGGGGCCGAGCAGAACCTCGCAGCCCTCCAGCGTCTGCAAACTGGAAGGAACACAAGAGACACAAGAGGTCGGAGGTGTGGATGAGGGAGAGAAGGCTGTAACGCCGCCGAAATGAACCGTTAAGTTGACTTGATTTCAGAAATGTGAGTAGATTTACAGTTGTTCCAAAGCTCTTTTGACACAAGAACCAGTCCTAAACATTTGATTTCTTTCATGGACAGGTAACAACAGCACAAAATGTACAATTCCGAATCCATGTTTCAAAATAGAGCAGACACAAAACCAAGGCACTCCGACGTTCTTAAGTTAAAAAGCCTTTATTTAACCATGGCTTATTTCATTAATAAACGCACCGTCAGGTCTTCTTCAGGGTGCACAGTTTTAGCTTTTTAACTTCAACCCTCCGGCGTGCCTTGGCTTTTTGTCCGCTCTTTTAAAACCCTTGGCGGATACTTATATATATATATGAATTTCTATTTTGGAACAAAGGAATTCACCTGCCATCTCCAAAGAGCACCTGACCTGCTTCCTAATTTAAAACGCCTTCACATCCACAAGGTGCTCCCCAACTTAAATTAACTAAACCTCTAATCCTACTTTTAAAGAATGGTCTTGTTTCTCATGTTTCCTGTTCATTCAAAACAGGTATAAGCTATAATATATTCCTCTTATTGCTGAACTGCATGAGCCCCCGCTGGTTTAAACACATATCAGTCACTTCTGATTGGATAATGTTGGAGAATTTAAGTGCATATGATTTATATCATATATCATATCATATGTTTTTCTAATTATGTCTTTCCTTGGTGGCATAGTCCCTGTGGTTAATATTTATCACAGTTTTACATCGGTTTGTGAAACTAAAAGAAAAAGATCAAAATTGAACATTTCAAGAGGTTAAGCAGAATCCCTCTGTGATGTCATCAATAAGCGACGTTCAGTCAAAAATGCAATTTACACACAACTGACACATTTTTCGGTAAAGTTTAAACAACCATTAAAAACAGGCATTATCAGGTATTGTTATTTGTCAAATTATCATGTATGGATTTTGGCCCGTGTTTACATTATTGTTGCTAGGTAACAGTTGTCTATGGCGCATGTCCAACCAGGAAGTTTAGGAACATTATAAACATTGCCAAAATTGTCAAAGCGAGGAAAAATAGTGACTTTATTTTTGGTAAAATCTTCAATATAATCATGTTCATTATGTTAAGTGACTTTTATCTTTTTTTGTGAGTACATAATTAATTTGCACAGTTGTTAACAAACTGTATGACTAACAGTGTCTGTCATCCAGAGTTGCCAAGTGATCTTAAAATATATGTATTTTTTAAATAAATACATGCAATGTTGTCAGTGGGTGAAGTTACAAAATTCAAAAGGAAAACATGTTCTTAAAAATGTCATCGTTAAGCAACATGACATAAAAACATAAAATTAAATTAAGAGTGACATTTATCTATTTAAAAATGTTTTTGTTTTTGCTTTTTTTTAGCTTCTCTCTTACAACTTGGTTTAATAAAGTTAACGCAACCTCAACAACTCAAGCTGCCTCCCTGAGCATATAATCTACATTTTGGATTCGACTCCATCTTCTCCGTATGGTTAACATCCTTGTACAAGTCAGAGTGCGAAATGCGACGGTTTGCAGACTAAAACCAGCGTATTCGTCCCGCTTTAACTCTCAACTCTGAATGTTTTAGTGCAACAGGTGAAGAAGCCACAACCACAGCCTCATTAAAAGCCAGTGAAACAACAAACATTAGTGACCTGGAGGAGAGTGAGAACAACGCGTAGGAAGTGTGTGCCAGTTATTAAACATCAAAGCGTGGGGCGCACAAGCCAACGGAACGGGGCATTGAGGTGAGGAGGCACTGGGTGAAAGTATTTTGTGTTATAATTACGGTCTACATAAAGAAGGTTGGATTCTTTTCCAATCAAGATGACTAGAATTAGAGTTTTCATCATAGTTTGTTTAATCAGGGGGACGCGGCGTATTAAAAAGCAACAAAAGGCACCACATTACAACCTGTATTAATATGTAATTACATTCTACTTAGGGTATATTTAGAGTTGTTAAATAGGTTGTTACATAGCAAGACATATTAAGCTTTTATCACACTCATTATTTTATGATGTAAATGCAATAATTATGGGTTTCCGTCTATTTATTGGACAATCATGGAAATTGTGCTTCTGGTTTTGACCCTAGTCCACCGCTTGGTTCCGGAAGTACATTTTCCATTCATTTTTCCCATAGGGATTCGGGAATAATCAGCATGTGGTACGTAATGAGCACAAGACCTGTAAAGTGACACGTATCATGTCAAAATGTACGTTTGTTACAGTGTTCCCGCATCAAAAACACACTTGGAGTAGCCTTTTGCTTAATTTCTTCTAGTTTGAGGAGTCCTAGTTAGAAATTCCATTATCTCAAAGCGTTCAAAACACTCGATAACTGACGTTTTCTCCATCTGTGACGTAGCTACTGCATTTGCGTGGCTACTAGCATCTCCAAGAAAATGTTCTAGTTATTATTAATCTGTGTAATTCTCCCTGCAGCCAGTAGATGGCCCCAAAACTCAGTTAGTGCCGTGGGAAACAGCAGAGATACAAATGTTAATTTTGTTTTTTATAAACTATTTTGTTTTGGTGCTGAAGCATACAATGCCGAACTAAAGGAGTATGTTTAAAGGCTGATAACAATACAAATAGTTGTCCTTTAATATATTTTAATAAGATCTAATAAAAAAAGAAAAGTGGCAAATTTTAAGACTCAAAACAACAGCGTCACGGATGAAGGTTCAGCGATTTAACTCTTAAAAAAATAAAGTAGACATTTACTTTTCCGTAACCACGGCGATCGTCAAAGTGGGCCGGATGGTTGAGCTCAAGAGACAACAACAGTTCCAGGTACAGAGTGGATTTTTGTTCTGATTTATGCCAAAATTCTGCAGATTCAAGTCCTAGTGCAGACGACTGAATATTAGTCATGCATGAATGACTCTAAATACAACTTTGAGTGAGTTCATGGTAGAGGGGAAACAATTATAACATCTCAAGCTTTTAAACTTAGACTTAAATTTAACGAGGAAACTGTATTATAATGTAAACAGTAAAAATAAAGCAAGCACGGAAACAGACATTCAAACAACTTCTTCCCCTTAACTTATTATAGATTATATACATACAGTACACCTCCCACTTCTGGTTCTAGTGGTAGTTGCAGTTTTACGACTTGCATTTGTTTGAAAGTGGAGTGATGAGGACTAATGGCCTCAACATGTTTCTCAGTAAAAAAAGAAAAGAAAAACAACACGAAAGACACTGCCCCCTCATTTAGAGTTCAACAAGTTCATAAACAGAACGCGCCTCAACTCCTGCGCTCGTTAGAGCTGTTTTTCTGAGCCTATTGTCTTTCTTCAGCCCACAGAGGACAGAAATGTAAGGTTAAAAATAATGTACGGCTCCACAAGTTTTGGATCATTTATTTATTTATTAACCTTTATCTAAGCGGGTAAGAACCTATCGAGATCAAGACTTTTGTGTTGGGCAAAGTGGAGCAAAGTGAAGAATATAGCAGCGCACAATTTAGAGACATTTAAATTCAAAAGCACAGACATTTTTTGTAGGATTCTCTTTCTTCGATTGAAGGGCGTTCCAAGGTCCTTACGAGGTACGAGACAAGCAGTACATTGGCAAAAAAAAATCCATAACTCTACCGCTCTTACTTTGAAGGTGCATTGTTATTTCTAAATGGACTTTTTTGTCATAATTGTTTTCTATTCTCCAATTCTTACTCAAAGCTTTATTTCATTATTTATCTGTGTTTGAGAAATCTTTATTCTCCTGCATTCAAGGCTTTACAGTATTATCGAATATGGCAAAAATGAAACAATTAAACGTTTTCAACCAGTAAATGCTCAGATTCTTCCATTTATTAAATAATTTTAGATCAAAATTGCACTTTAAAATGTCCCAAAAAAAATAAAAATAAAAATAATGACCCATGTTTTTCATAACTATACAGCAGACAAAAGCATAATGCGTTTTCTTTCATTTTTAGTTCAGTTCCAAGTTTCTCAAAGTGCATCCTCATCTTCAGTAATGACACTCTCCACCTTTAAGCATCAAACCATCAGCATCTCTTCTCTCGTTCACCTTCTCTGTTTGCTCCACTCAGAGCTCTACATCTTAGACTCCGTCGCACATTTAATGCCAAGTACCGCTCGCACACAGATTACGGGGTCCTCGGGCCGTCTCTCCAGCTCCTCGGCCCCTCTGCGCTTCTTCTCATCAAGGTGAAGAGCCCTCAGCACCATCTATACCGACGCAGTATTAAACCGGCCCCTGAGTCGCAGCGCGCAGAGAGCTGAGTCCACATAGCGTTAGCTCAGTGCCACTCTGGCATTAGTCTGTTCTGAACTGTTGACAAATTAATCAAATGGAAGTGAGTGGCACTGATGTGGAAGGGTTTTGAATCGTTCTCTTTGATGACACAACAGTGAGAGCGCAAAGCTTTTGGTGCAGTCCTTTTAATCCACAGAAATGAGGTTTAAAAATAATATATAAAAAAGCTAATAAACATAGATTTTGGAATATTTAGAAAACCTTCCAATCACATCATAAGTGAAGCTGTGTTGCCAGAGCTTTGACCTTCAGATAGAGGCGCATCTAGTGTTTCTTCCTCTCAGTTTGTGGACATAGATAATGTTCAATACACTGATTTGAATGTATCAACATTTCAATCATGAAAAGGTCTTTGAGTTATTCACATCAATGTGCGAAGTCTTCAAACAAAAATATACTTTTCTGAAAAACATGGCTAACTTCCACAATCTCAGACGCTGACGTTTCTTTGGACAATTATAATATAGTTGTGATAGTCCCAGTAAAGGAGGTGGAGAAGCAATATTTAGCAAATCTTTAATTTATAGCCCTTGAGGTTGGTTTGGGTGAAAATAATACTGGAAAAATAATAGTAGTAGGTGGTAGAAACCCGAAAATAATGAAATCCAAATCAAGTATAACATGATAAATGGTCCTATAAGCATTTTAATGAACACGTATTTGTGTCTGATCTGTACTTTAGACTTGACATTGGTTTTACCACTAGTGTCACTGGACTTTTTTTATTATTACAATGTTTAATGATATTACTGATAAACATGTCAGGAATAAGAATAATCCCTGCTTCTGTCCAGACATTGCTGCATTATCTCGAGAGCGTGACAAAGCCTGGGCAGAAGCCGAGGCAACCAACTCAGCAGCAGATTGGCAGCAGTCACAATAATAATATGTTTCTACTGTTCATAAAGCCAAAACATCTTGGTAAATCAATATTTTCACTGAATCATAAGGTAATTCTGCAAAATGTTGGCAAATTTGTTTAATCCTTATCTATTAGACAAAGATTAAAGACGCATTTAATCAGCACTTTGCTGACTCTGGGAATATCTTTGATGCTGCTGCTCCATCTGCAGCTGTTTCCCCCAATAAATGAGAATAGACCTAATGATGAAGTATTCTCCCTTAAGCCTTTTACACAGTATGAAGTATTAGATATTTTGCTCTCTATAGATCCTAAAAAGTCCACTGGAGCTGACAACTTCGAACCCAAGTTACTTTTGTGATCAGTCCACTAATAGTAAATTGTATAACTCTTGCTTTTAATCTCACTATTTAAACTGAAAGTGTCACATTACTATATTATTATGGAAAACTGATTTTGTTCTCCCTTTGCACAAAGGATGCCAGAGAAAAAAAGTATAGAATAATTGGATGCAACAAGAGAAAAGCACTTCCTTTTGTTTACGTTGGCATTTTGCCTGATTATTTAACGAGCATGTTGAACATCAGATCAAGTATTCACTGCTTGAGGACATTTTTATTTTACAATTTCACCAGTCAATACCGAGTCGGATAAAAAAAGGCCTTCAGCAACTTTGCTCCAATTTAAATGAATGATTATTTTATGCCTTTTAATGATTCTGAAGCTCTGGTTAAGGACTACCTGCAGTGCCAGTGCTCTTGTTTTACATGATTTGATCTCATAATGTATATGTAAGTGTGTCTTTATGTATTTATTTTACTGGATGTTTCATTGACATTTTATTTGGATATCTTGTAGGTTTGTTTGTTCAGTTTGTATAGATATTTTTTGACAGAATGTCCA
Source organism: Eucyclogobius newberryi (assembly GCF_026437365.1). Taxonomy (NCBI): domain Eukaryota; kingdom Metazoa; phylum Chordata; class Actinopteri; order Gobiiformes; family Gobiidae; genus Eucyclogobius; species Eucyclogobius newberryi. Next base: position 33,302,921 of record NW_027316278.1, on the reverse strand, counting down.
TGATAAAAACAAAACAATAATATCGGCCATTAACACAAGCATTTCGTTACACTGCGCTGGGTCAGAGGCCGCGGCTGGGTCAGATGTGGCGTGTAACCCAGACAACAGGCTCCTCTGGCTCTACATTTCCAAGCACCACACAACGACTCCCCTCCTCAGCTTTGCTCTCCCCCCGCCACACAAAACACCAACGCTTTGTGATTCAAATTGTGGAATCAAACTGTTCCGACAGACGATACGACAACAATAAATAACCTACAGCCTGCGTCCCCGATGCCTTTCTCCTTGTGCACATATGGAAAGTAGTTTTATCATTAAAAGCTCCCTCTTTTAGACCAGGACAAAGACGATTCTGCCTCAATAGGTTGGAAGGGATTTATCTTCCAATACAAAGGGCTCGTAAAAAGCTCGGAGGCAAGGGAAATACATCGAACCTCAGCAAAACGGAGCCTTCGAAAGATTTAGATGAGCTCTTTTCAAAAGCCTTAGAACAGGAAGGAAAAAGGAGGGGAAATATAAGCTTAGAAGATGTGAGTTTAGTGACTGGGCAGTAGATGTAGGCCAGTTACTGTACGGCTGCAACGTGGTAAATATAAAATATCTATATATACTACTAATATATCCAGTAATGAGCCAATGCTGTAACAGGTGGGAGACGGTTTTTTATTATTTAAAAAAAAAATCCGGTATGACTGGAAAATAGAGTTTGTTAGTAAAATTTACAAGGCATTAATAGACATGGATATATATTTTTTGTTATTTACGATTAATATTGACAAAAAGCAATGTGTATGTGTTTTTAACCATGTGGAATATTACTTATTTACTAAGTGATTTATTGGTTACTGTATGTTCAGTCCATTAATAAACATGCTTGAGGTATTAATAAATGCTTTTACTTAAGCTTTGTTAATTGTGTGTGATGTGTTTTTGCAGTATCCTGATGTAAAGAAAACCTTTGAGGCAGCGACCCACAAAATAACTATGCAACTGACCAGGGACCCTCACATTAAACTTAAAAGTGATGTCAGTAATGATTTAAACAAGAAAAAAAAAATTATACTGTTATCATTTATATAGATGGATACAAATCATTATATCTTGAGATTTTGCAATCCTCAGCTCATGTGTTTGAACAACCGATGCAAAGTATGGAGTATAATAATGAAAATGCACAATTTACATTTCACAGTGTACATATTATTAAGGCCGTGGCTGGAGAGCCGCGGCGCCGTCAAATTGCTGCGCAGTTTCAGGGACCGCGGCATTTCCCTTATAGCCTCATGGCTAACCCCAACCCTAACCCTAACCCTAACCTTAACCTTAACCCTAACCCTAACCCTAACCCTAACCTTAACCCTAACCCTAACCTTAACCTTAACCCTAACCCTAACCCTAACCCTAACCTTAACCTTAACCTTAACCTTAACCTTAACCCTAACCCTAACCCTAACCTTAACCCTAACCTTAACCCTAACCCTAACCCTAACCTTAACCTTAACCCTAACCTTAACCCTAACCCTAACCTTAACCTTAACCCCAACCCTAACCTTAACCTTAACCTTAACCCTAACCTTAACCTTAACCTTAACCCTAACCTTAACCTTAACCCTAACCTTAACCCTAACCCTAACCCTAACCTTAACCTTAACCTTAACCCTAACCCTAACCCTAACCTTAACCTTAACCCCAACCCTAACCCTAACCTTAACCTTAACCCTAACCTTAACCTTAACCCTAACCTTAACCCTAACCTTAACCCTAACCCTAACCTTAACCCTAACCCTAACCCTAACCTTAACCTTAACCTTAACCTTAACCCTAACCTTAACCCTAACCTTAACCCTAACCCTAACCTTAACCTTAACCCGGCACGGTCTAAAACGGCGCTAAAACGCGGTCAAATAGTCAACATGAGTATAATACATTGATAGTATGACTAAGTCTGTCCTACTATATGCTGCCTGGAGTCTGTTTTGGATTGTGCACAAGCCTGTACTGGTTCAGATTAGGAAAAGCGTTTGAGCTTGTTGTCAGGAGTTGTGTTTGGCGTGTAAAATAGGAATTTTACACGCCAAACACAACTACTATATACAACTGGCGGAAAAATGTCCTACTTTGTATTTTGTTCTTTTGGCAGTAATGGCCACTGTTCGTTCATCTTTACATTTGGATTTTTGGTAAGGATTTATTAATACTAATGTTATTCATTTATTGCAAATAGTTTATAAAGGTTGCTTATTCTAAAGTGTTACTCTGATTATACTAGAAAAAGGGATTTTACTTTTTTGTTGGAGATAGATCAATATAAAACTCAATATTCTGATACTTGTGAGATGATGGTGTAGAACAGGGGTGCCCACTACGTCGATCGACCGGTCGATCACGCGGAAGCGCGTCGAAAAGCGCGCTGGAAAGATCCGTAAACGCCACACGGAGGTCAGTCAGTGTGTGTAGTTTTATCTTGGGCAAAGCAAGGGGCCCCAACGCTGACGGCGCTGGAGAGCAAAGCAGTCGCTCAGTGCGGCTCGCAAAGTGGAGCCACGGAATGCACAAGCTCAAAGGAGAGGAAGAGAGGGAGAGAGAGAGGGGGGGAAGAGAGAGGGGGAGACAGGTAGTTCCAGAGCGTAATCCTACCTATAAATGCTTTTTTATTCTTCACAAATCTGTTTGTTGTTGGCGTGAGGAAAGTGACTTTCTCAAAGTTTCAAGCCCCTCCCCCGAGCGTTACCATGGAGATCATCTCACTAATAAATTATACAATGCTTAAAAGAGCTACAAAGAGGGGCCAATAAGCATACATTTATATTATTTTATCCATTTGTGGCCATTTTATTTTTAAATTAATATGCTGTATTAAATAGTGGGGAAGTTGATTGTTATTATAAAAAAAAAAGATGTTGGCACCGACATGAAGCCAAATAAATCACACATCAATAAAATACACACTTTGCTTCGCTAACATATCTGGGGTGCGGAGTTTATACGTTCGCGGCGGAGAGTAGGGGGGCGTGAAGTGTTTCCTTCTTCCTAGGGGGGCTTATCAGAAAATAATTGAGAAAGACTGCTATAGCCTAATTATGGATAAACAAAAATAAAACCTGTTTGATACTGACAATAAAAATAATACTAAATTATACAATAATTTAGATCTATAGGTAGATCTTCGGGCTTTGTCGAATATAAAAGTAGCTCGTGAGCCAAAAATGTGTGGGCACCCCTGCTGTAGAATATAACCAGTTTCCTCATGAAAAGTTCCATTATTTTATTAAAGGACAAAGGATATTAAGTAAGATTGACTGTTTTGAGCTTTTAATGTTAAAATTAATTTTAATGTTATGACACTGTTCCCTCATCAAAAACATACCTGGAGTTGCATTTCGCTTCCTTCACACTAGTCTGATGAATCCTGGTTGGTAAGTCTTCTCCCTCTGAAACTCAACAACACTTCGTTCTGAATTTACCAATGTGTGATGTCATTGTCTACTTATGACATGGCTCCGAGTCCATATGTTCATCTCACCTATGTAATTCCTTCTGCAGCAAGTAGAGAGAGGCCCCACCCACAGCAAAGGACACACTCTAGATCTCATAATTACAAAGGGGGTAAATATTTCAAACGTTAATGTGATCGATGTTGCTCTGTCTGATCATTTCTGTGTCTTCTTTCCTTTGGTTTCTCCCAAACCTCCGGTTGGTCCTGCAGTTGTTCAGAGGAGACACATACATGATGGCACAGGTGCACTGTTTATGGAAATGATAAACTTTGAAAATGTCTCATGTTCTAATGTAAATGATTTGTTGAACCCTGTTACATCTAGTGTTTTGAATGTTCTGGACACCATCGCCCCTATAAAGGCTAAAATGGTTAAAAATAAGCAGAAGGCGCCGTGGAGAAATGATGATTCGGTCAGGGCACAGAAAAGGGAGTGCCGCAGGGCCGAACGGAAATGGCGCAAGTCAAAGCTCCAGGTTCAAAAAGAGATTTACAAAGAAAAGCTGAACATGTACAACCTAATCTTATGTAGAACTAGGGAAAGATATTTTTCTGAAATAATTGGAAGCTGCAGTAACAACTCGCGTGTCCTGTTTGCCACAGTAAACAGATTAACAAACCCTCCAGCTCAGCTGCCGTTAGAACTCATTTCCACATCCAAGTGTAATGAGTTTGCATTATTCTTTAATGACAAAGTTCAGGGCATTAAAAATGCTATAAATCCCACAATGCAAAAAATTACCCTAAAACCACCAAGACACTTAGAGCTAACTCACAAAACTATCCATGAGATCATCACCAGTCTGAGTTCATCTACATGCTGCCTTGATGTGTTACCCACCAAATTTCTAAAGTCTGTGCTGAACAGTTTGTTAGCACCATTCACTCACATAGTTAACATGTCGCTTCAATCTGGAACATTCCCAATGTCTTTGAAAACTGCGGTCATAAAGCCTCTCCTAAAGAAGAGCAGTCTTGATGCCGCAGTACTGAGTCATTACCGACCCATCTCTAATCTGCCATTTTTGGGCAAAGTCCTTGAAAAGGTTGTTTACCAACAGCTCACGGAATTCCTCTTAATAAACAACTCATTTGATGTTTTTCAGTCAGGTTTTAGACCTCATCACAGCACTGAGACTGCTCTTGTCAAGGTGACAAATGACATCCGCCTGAACACTGACACGGGCAAAGCCTCAGTCTTAATTCTGTTAGATCTGAGTGCTGCTTTTGACACTGTCGATCATGGGATCCTCTTACAGAGACTAGAGGACTGGGTGGGCATCACTGGCACTGCCCTAAACTGGTTAAGGTCCTATCTGGAAGACAGGAAGTACTTTGTTGAACTTGGTAGCTGTGTCTCAGACCACATGACCCTGACCTGTGGAGTGCCCCAAGGGTCAGTCCTGGGTCCCCTTCTGTTCAACCTCTACATGCTGCCGTTAGGTCAGTTGATACGCAGTGAAAATGTGTCCTATCACAATTATGCAGACGACACTCAGATCTATGTTTCACTATCGGCAGGTGACTATGGACCAGTAGATTCACTCTGTCACTGCATCCAACAGATCAGTGTGTGGATGCAAAACAACTTTCTCCAGCTGAACTCAGACAAGACTGAAATAATCGTTTTTGGCCCACAGAAACAAAGAGAAAGTGTTAGCGGTCACCTCCAGAGTCTCGCTCTAAAACCTACAAACCAAATTAGAAATCTGGGGGTAATAATGGACTCAGACTTGAACTTTAATAACCACGTCAAATCAATAACATCAGCAGCTTTTTACCATCTAAAAAACATTGCCAAAATCTAAAATATACTGTCAAAACCAGATTTAGAGAGACTTATCCATGCGTTTGTCTCCAGTAGATTAGACTACTGTAACGGCCTGCTCACTGGTCTCTCCAAACGAGCTGTAAAACAGCTGCAGTACATCCAGAACGCTGCTGCTCGGGTCCTGACCAGAACCAGGAAGTATGATCACATTAGTCCTGTTCTCAGGTCTCTGCACTGGCTCCCTGTGGCTCAGAGAATAGACTTTAAAACAGCTCTGCTCGTGTACAAGTCTCTCCATGGCCTAGCACCAAAGTACATCTTGGATATGTTAGTGCCATATGAACCATCTCGGACTCTGAGGACCTCAGGGACCGGCCTCCTGCTGGTGCCCAGAGTCAGGACAAAACATGGGGAATCTGCGTTTCAGTTTTATGCAGCTAAAACCTGGAACAGTCTTCCTGAAGATGTGAGACAGGCTTCTACTCTGACAATGTTCAAATCTAAGCTAAAAACAGTTTTGTTTAGCTGCGCATATGACTGAAAGGATTTTTTCTTTGCACTCTTCTCTTTTGTTTGTGATTTTATTAGTTTAGAAAATCAGTTGGATTGATAATTTTTAATTTAGTTAATTTTATTGTATTTCTGTAATTTCTTTGTGATTTGAATGCATTTTTCCTGCTGTGTGAAGCACTTTGAATTGCCTTGTGTATGAAATGTGCTCTACAAATAAACTTGCCTTGCCTTGCCTTGCCTAGAGGCAAAAGTGATTTTCTGTTTGGATGAAGCCAGATTGACAAGACTTTATTTTGTTTTTTATTGACATGAGATACATCAGTAAATGAACTCAAGAGAGTGTTTAAAATCCAATAAGAAATAGAAATACATGATAATATTTGTCCTTTAAGACGACTCATTTGGATTGGATGAGTATGGAATTGAAGCCACGGCGTATTGTCATAACCCTGTCAAAATTTGTGTGAGACCACCTCGCTCCACGTTGGTCTGGTAGCCATATTGTCGCGCCCGTCCGCTGTGCAATGTGCTTTATGCCCCGTCGAGCCTCAGAGTGACAGGTAATTGACAGGTGCAGGGACGACAGGCGCACCAGGCTCTAGGGGACACATCTGTCTGTAGTAAACACGGAGGAGAGGAGCAGTGCTATCAGGGCTTAAAAGCACCACCACGGGGCGGAGCAGACAAGGAGAGAGGGAGGTGAAAAGAGAGGGAGAGAGAGAGGGAGAAGAGTAAGAGAGAGGGGGGGAAGAGGGAGAGAAGGAAAAAGATGAGAGCTAGAGAGAAGGAGAGAGGAAGACACAGAGAGATGGGGGAAAGAGAACGAGAGAGATGGGAACAAGACAGAGAAAGGCCAAGGGAGGGATGAGAGAAGGAGAGAGGGTGGTAAAGAGAGCATACGAAGGGGGGATGCGAGAGAGAGAGAGAAGGGGACAAAGAGAGAGGGAGGACGATAGAGAGGATGAGAGAGGGGGGAGAAAGCAATAGAAAGAGAGAGAAGGAAAAAGGACACAGAGCAAGAGATGGCTAAAGACAGGGGGGGTTGAAGAGAGAGAGAAGGGGAAGAAGAAGAGAGAAACAGAGAGGGGGGAAAGAGAGAGAGGATGGGAGAGGGTGAGAGAGAAAAAGAGATGAAGAAAAAGAGACAGAGGAGGGAGGGATAGAGAGAAGGCAATGAGGAAAGAGAGAGACAGAGAATGAGTGGAGGAAGAAAGGAGATTGGGGGAGAGAGTGGATATAAATTAAGAGAAGGGAGGAGAGAGCATGCAAGGGGGAGAAAAAAGGGGGTGAGGAGGAGAGAGAGAAGTGAAGAGAGAGGAGAGGCAGAGACAGAGACAGAAAGAGAGTAGGGTAACGAGGGAAAGAAGGGAAAGTGAGAGGGGAGAAAGAGAGAAAGATGCAAGAGAGTAGGAGAGAGAGAAAGAATGGGAGAGCGAGAGGGGTGAGACAGCAAGAGAGTGCAAGCATGAGGGGAGAGAGGGGGACAAAGAGAGAGGTCTGGGGGAGGCAAAACATCTCTCATTAAAGTCTTCTTTTTACAGGGAAAGGGTCAGCCCAGTGCTTCAGGATGAGGAGGAATTAGGGCCGTTGTCATGGCGATGAAAAATTTAAAAGGGAATGCTGCATATACGGTAAACCCATGAATAGCTTGTTATGAATAGTATCCAATGTGAGGCTCTATATTACAGTTGAGCCTCACATTGGATACTTCTTGTACTTTTACTTTAGTAGATATTAGGTTCTCCCGCTCCAGCGCGTTAACTGCAGCCTCGCTCAGTACAGGGGCGGGGTTCAGCAGTGTTTTGAGCGGGTTGCAACCATGCACGGGGGGAATATTCAACCAGGTTCAAGTGGATTCTTGAACTTGAAAACTGCTCCAGAACGCTGCAGGATATTACCTGAAAAACACATTTCCGCAGACTGCACCTCCCCTGGACCAGCAGGGGCGGAGCTGACTTTTCCCCGCACGGGTTCCGAACCACCGCGTTTATGATATACACTACGCCGTGGACGGACAGGAATACAAAAGCCTTACACTTTTACCGGGACGACTGGGACCACGCATTTTGTTTCTGAAATAATTTAATTAATGGAGAGAAATGAAATGGAGAGAGAGAGGAAATGGAGAGAAAATGCGTTGCGCTTCGCTGCCACAACTCCCGCACTTAAATCTGCAGAAGTAGCTCTTAGGGCCCCTCCTGTCATCCTGGCGCTTTAGCATGTGCCTAAACACGTGCCGGCTCTGTTCAGGGACCGCACAACTAAACATGGGCACGTAGATGATGACTGATGCCGATGCACACGGGGCGTCTACGGTCACAGGCTAATTAGCTGCCCCGACGTTTGTTTGGAGCAGGACTGAAACCTGGAGGTGAATATTATAATTTCCCTGGGTATATATTAGACGTAATGCAGCATTTACATTTACGTCAAATACACAACAGCGGCAAGTCAAAGAAATCTATTGGGTAAGGTATTTATTGCTGGCTTTTTTTGTAATTGCCCATCTATCATCCATCTCACTGCGTCACAACCAGAGCACGTCTTTAAAACTCTAATCCAGACAGCCGAAGCGTTCGATAAAGCAGAAAACAATCCCCCATCTCTCTCAGTCCCCCCACGGGTCCTTGAGTGCCAGTCACTTCTGAGGATGCAGTTACACTATTTCAGAGCTCCCTCCAGAGATGCATGCAGGGAAACGCGGCCCTCCACTTCAAAGCCCAAAGACGTGCCCCTGAGGCACACTGTATAAATGGACACCCCTATCACTTCACACTGGTCTGCTATACAGACAGGGACAGGGCTGAAGAGGTGCACTGTGGGTAAGATTGGTCACACAGCCTCATGGGAAATGTGGTCCTGCTGAGATGGGAGGACGCTGTCCATGTGTGTCCACATACAGCTCTGCTTTATGGGACTTCATACAGTCGCTCGCCATGAAAGAAGACATATACCACCAGCAGGAGGCCGGTCCATGTTTATTCCTGACTCTGGCACCAGCAGGAGGCCGGTCCATGTTTATTCCTGACTCTGGCACCAGCAGGAGGCCGGTCCATGTTTATTCCTGACTCTGGGCACCAGCAGGAGGCCGGTCCATGTTTAGTCCTGACTCTGGGCACCAGCAGGAGGCCGGTCCATGTTTAGTCCTGACTCTGGGCACCAGCAGGAGGCCGGTCCATGTTTAGTCCTGACTCTGGCACCAGCAGGAGGCCGGTCCATGTTTAGTCCTGACTCTGGCACTAGCAGGAGGCCGGTCCATGTTTAGTCCTGACTCTGGCACCAGCAGGAGGCCGGTCCATGTTTAGTCCTGACTCTGGCACCAGCAGGAGGCCGGTCCATGTTTAGTCCTGACTCTGGCACCAGCAGGAGGCCGGTCCATGTTTAGTCCTGACTCTGGCACCAGCAGGAGGCCGGTCCATGTTTAGTCCTGACTCTGGCACCAGCAGGAGGCCGGTCCATGTTTAGTCCTGACTCTGGCACCAGCAGGAGGCCGGTCCATGTTTAGTCCTGACTCTGGCACCAGCAGGAGGCCGGTCCATGTTTAGTCCTGACTCTGGCACTAGCAGGAGGCCGGTCCATGTTTAGTCCTGACTCTGGCACCAGCAGGAGGCCGGTCCATGTTTAGTCCTGACTCTGGCACCAGCAGGAGGCCGGTCCATGTTTAGTCCTGACTCTGGCACCAGCAGGAGGCCGGTCCATGTTTAGTCCTGACTCTGGCACTAGCAGGAGGCCGGTCCATGTTAAGTCCTGACTCCGGCACCAGCAGGAGGCTGGTCCATGTTTAGTCCTGACTCTGGCACCAGCAGGAGGCCGGTCCATGTTTAGTCCTGACTCTGGGCACCAGCAGCAGCGTTCTGGATGTACTGCAGCTCTAAGTGAGTTTACAAGGGACAAAATCTTCACGCTGCATTTTTTACGGCTCTTTCAGATATTATTTTGTTTTTTTATCCTTTGAAAATACCAGATTGTGAACAGTATTTCACGTTTTGTTCTTCCAATGACACAACCTTCAATAGAGAAATCTGATGATCTTTTACAACGACTCTTACAAAGACATAATTTTCCACTGAAATTTCATCTTTATCCCAGAACTATGAGCCACACTGTTCAACAAAGGAACACATGGCACCCGCGTCTCAAGAGTAAAAAGTACTAAATCTATACCCCCCCCCCAAATAGTTTTTCACTCTAACTTGAGTTGTTCTATGGATTTGAACTTTTACTTCTTTAAGTGTAAATGTTTTGTCTACACGCCTCTTCTTGAAACCGTTCTTACAGGAGTTTTATTGGGCACAAGTTATTCCTCCCATTTGGCTTATCGATAGTTTGAGCGCGGTTAAACAAGCAGTAATCTCAGCAATAAGAACAGCTTGTATTTACTTTGTATTTACAGCTCAAATATCGCTGCGCTTTGTGGAAACGCTCAATAAAACCTCACAGTAAATCCTTAGGGGACTGTAGATTTAAAGAGCTTTTTTTATTTTTATTTCTACAACACGAAACGACCCATGATCTCTGCAGAACAACCTGTACTCTGCGACTTGTTTACATGCTAATTGAACTAAACAAAGTGCCCGTTAATTAAAAAGTATTTGTTGTGAGTGAAAAACTTGTTTGGACACAGCTGCCATTACGTTACACGGAAATGGAAGTTAAAAAGCAGTAATTATCGCACTCTAACTAAAAGGGGGTTTACAGTTATAAGTGTGAGTGTCGTGTGAGTTAATGTGTTAGCATGTGCTGTTTTACCCCACAGAACTGCAAATTGTCTCCACAGGGGTTTTTGCTAGGTCACGCTAACACCAATAAATACTGTATACTTGATTTTCACTGTTTTCAAAATGTGGGAAAACTGATTGCGCACTCACCTGATGCATTCTGAGCGCACAAAGTATCCATGGCAACAAGTTCAAGAGCATTTTTCACAACTTTCACCAGACCAGAGCGAGTTCTGCTGTCACGGTTCAAGCTAACAAACGCTAGCATGCTAACAGCGCAACTCCTACTTCAAGGAGGATACAACGCTTTATAATGTGATGCAGAAAACACTCAATGGCCAAATACTTTGGTTAAAAAGCTGCTTTTAAGAATAATGTTTGCTCTGGGGGAAGGCAGTATTTACTATGTTAATAATGATAATACTTTATTACATGAAACAAATTGAGTACAGCCCGTTTACGGTTGGTTATAAGAAGGTCCATCACGCACACCTCGTGAAAACATTTTGTCCCGTGTTTTGTCCTTGAATGTTCCTATTCATATATTTTTTTAGAACAAAAGCTGAGCTGGGCAGAGAGAACACAGGGTGAGTACTGAATCAAATCAGAAAATAAAAGGGTGGCATCGAAAGAAAAGAAGGGTTAAAGCAAATTCAATCCAAAATAAGAGTCCCAATTTGTTCACTGTCTCAAATTTTTCCATTTTCAGATTGAGTCCAGTCATTAATTAACTGGAATGTTCCAAAGTATGATATATATATATACGGGTAAACTCTTCTACATTTGGAATCACCTTCTTGTCTCCATGGAGATTTATGCTACATTTTATGCAACTCTGCGTAGCATTCCAGCAAAAAAATACGCTACACATTTGACAAACATTGACGAGTTCGGTGGAGTTTATAACGTTACTTCCTGGTTGTACATGAGCAGCGGATGTGACACAACTGTTACCCATAGCAACCGCACTGTAAACAAGGGCCAAATCTCATCTAATGTACAGAACAGTCATAATTTGACTTGGAAATATCAACGATAACGCCTCCTTGCATTGTGGATGACATTTTAAAAGTTCACTGACGACTGTGGCGAGCTGTGCTACACCGTAATAGTCATGCAGTGCAGATAGTTGTGCTAAATGTGGTGTGGTGGGCGGGACGTACCTGGCCTCTGGGGGAGTTATGGCCATGTACATCTCCCACGTGTTGTCCTCGGGCACAGCTCTGTGAGGCACCAGCAGACTCACCCCTGGAACACACAGACCAACACATACAATGAAGAATATTTATGCTTCCACTGATTTACCATCGAAGTCATTAGCGTCACTCGACATAACGTGTGTCAAAACAAAACACAGCAAAAGTAACATGAAAGTGAAATGGCTGAATATCATGCTTTTGTCTGACACCCGTAAATCGTTACTTTATATTTCGGACATTTTGAATCACAATATTGATCTGAAACGACTTTGTGAGAGAAACGCGTTTAAACTGCAGCGCTGATTTCACAACAAAGCGTCGCCGGAAAATGTCTACGCGTATCACAGATGAAGAAGAAGAATAAAACGGAGAACAAAGTGAGTCAAGAGCAGTGGGCGTGTACGAGTTAGGATGGCGAGGTGAATGCAGGAGGATGAGGATGACTCACGTGTGATTCACTCAACATACAACTTCAAGAGGGTAAAAGATAGAGGAAACAGCCAGAACATGTTTCTGTCACTTTTCTAATGGGGGTTATATACCTTTAAAAGTAATGTTCCATAGTTTGGCACTGAACATATCCATCATGCATTTGTTCTATTACATGTGTTCTTGTTTAGGGCTGAACTTTATCTTATCTATAAAGTGATCAGACTCGCCTCTCCGCAGATCCGACCGGTAACACCACCTGCTTGTTTCCTTGAATATAGATCAGTTCAATGCCATACTGTGGATTATTCCAGGCAAGTAAAGGCCAACTCCATAGAGAGAAGCAGGTGATGAACCCCTTTAATTTTAAGTAATAAATAAAATAAATAAAATAAATAAAATAAATAAAATAAATAAAATAAATAAAATAAATAAAATAATCTAGCAATTTAATGTTTTCTCTTTGTTAATAAGTTGATACTTATTACATTGGCATCTCAAATAAAGATCCATTTTATTATTAGTGCAATTTAAATAGTCTGAATAAAGATAATTGAATAATTATTTCACTAATAATGCTGTTTGTTAGTTGTATATATTTTATTTTGGTGCTGTATTTACAAGCTGCATAGACAATAGACAGACTGGGTACACATACAACAGGCACACAGAACACCTGTCACTGCAAGTCATAGCAGTTTTGTCTTATTTACCTGTAAACATGTCAATTTCTTTTGACAAATTACTTGGAATTTTCTGTAACTCGGAATTTCCCCTGCAAAAAACGGCTGGACTTTCCCGGACATGCATCATCTCTTCCAAACTAGGCCCGCAGACTCTTCTGGAAACACGCCTCGAGTAATTTGTCAGCTCTGAATTTCATTAGCTTTTCGTCCTTAAATTTCCTTTGTAAAACAACAGCACGAGTTTGAACCGGCCGGATCAGAGAGCTGCTGCGGTCGGCGGAATTTTGATTGGCTCACCGCTGTGCGCAGAACCGACCTGTAACCAAGAAAACAATCGACCCGCTTCCTCTTTCATCACTCCACTTTAGCTTCTCTTCCTCTCTTTTGTCTAACCCTTTTTTAACCCCTTTTTTACTCCATCGCCTTTTATCGTTCCCATGTCGAATCCTCTTCCTTTTCCTCTTTCTCTCTAGCTCTTCTTCACATCCTCTTGTCCCTCTCTTTCTTTTCTCTCTTCATCATCTCTCTCTTCGTCTCTCTTCCATCTTCTACACCTGTCTTGCCATTATTTCTCTCTTTTCTAAGTTTTGAGCCTTCCCTGATTCACCCTCTCACTCTTCTCCTCTTTCATCTGTCCATTTTAACTTCTCTTCCTCTCTTTTGTGTTCCGTCTGTTCCAACGTTCTGTCTGACCCTTTTTTTCCCCCCTTTTTTTCTTCATTGCTTTTCTCTTTTCCATCGCCTCCATGTCGAATCCTCTCCCTTTTCCTCTAGCTCTCTTCTTCACGCCCTCTTGTCCCTCCCTTTCTTTTATCTCTTCATCATCTCTCTCTCCGTCTCTCTTCCATCTTCCACACCTGTCTTGCCATTACTTCTCTCTCTTTTCTACGTTTTGAGTCATCCCTTATTAACCCCTCTCACTCTTCTCCTCTCTCATCTATCCATTCCGACTGTCTCTACCTCTCCGTCTCTCTTTCAAGCTCATCAATCACTAATTCCCGGATAATTCAATCCTGATTCACTGGACATCGAAGGGAAATGCACTCGGAATAAACCCTAATGCAGATCGCTATGAACTCCACGAATGAAAGAGTTTGTGCTTTTTGTGTGTATTCTCTTCTGAAGAAATAGGAGTAGAATGGAAGAAGAACGGCAGGGGTACGTTAGGAGAACAGAAGGAGAATGGCAGGAGAACGGCAAGAGAACGGCAGGAGAATGGCAGAACGGCAGGAGAACGGCAGGGGAACGGAAGGAGAACGCCAGGAGAACGGCAGGAGAACGGCAGGAGAATGGCAGGAGAACACCAGGGGAACGCCAGGGGAACTGAAGGAGAACGGCGGGAGAACGCCAGGGGAACGGCGGGAGAACGGCAGGAGTAGGGCGGTAGAACAGCAGAAGAACGGCAGGAGAACGGCAGGAGAACGACAGGGGAACGGCGGGAGAACAGCAGGAGAACAGCAGTGTCCACAGCTGGGGAGGAGAAGATACTAGACCTTATGCAGACGGAGGTGAATGGGGCATGATAGATAAATATTGGTGGCAGCGTAAAAGGTGTAAATGGATTCTAACTTGGTGTGACAAATATGATGTAAATGTTGTTTTATTCACGCTTGTTCCATTCATGCTGTTTAAGAGGTCTTTTCTCTAAGAACTCAAAAAGTGCTCAAATTCCCCATATTAGTGATAAACATCTGCAGGTTTCCAATGCTGTTTTAAGTCCATAAATCATCAACAGAGCATAGAAACGGCACTTTTTAAAGATGATTAAAGATTTGTTTTTATTTACTGATGCTGGAAACGCACTTGTTTTTTTAGATCGAACGGCTCACCTTCGATACTCTTCTCTTATCGGGCTGGAGCACTGTGTGAGAGTCACAAACAGCGTCTGGAGAGGTTCAGGCCATTGTTCTGTAGGGTTTTCACCCTGTAAAAAATGTGTCCATTCCTGACACTTAAGTTCCGGTCCCAAGTTTATTCTGGTTCACAAAAGTAGAGGACACTTTTTTAGCACTTTCCAATCAGACCCCAAACACATTTTTTTTGTTTATTGGAGCTTTTGTTCATTGCAATTGTATGTGGTAAATAAGAGAAAAAAATACACTTCCTAACCACAATTTATATTCAAATGTTCCACAGTATACATATGCTAATGTTGAAATGAGTTAGACAAACGTTCAGTCACTGTTGTTGAGGGGGACTGGGTGGATCCTCTGATTAAACAGGGATGAGGGATTATTCTTCCTCTCTTTACCCCAGAATCAGAATCAGAAAAAGGTGTATCGCATTGTCAGTGAACAAAATTCACAAACATAGGAACTTATTTCGGCTTATTATAATGGATATTAATTATAGCATGTTATATAAAATCAAATAAGGCATGTATAAAGTAAGAATGGACCAATAAAATAAAAATAAACTTGGTCTCAGTATGTACACAACATTTACATTGTGGTGTTCCCCAGGGCTCAAGTCTTGGACCACTCTTTTTCTTTGTGCCTCCTGCTGCTGAGTCATTTTTTTTTACATAAAGCACGAGATATACTATAACTGAAGAAATGCATATGCCGTCCAGATAAAGGAAAAGAGTGGGGCTTATAGAACGTGTCAGAGTGAGTATAGATCCACGTGGTTAGCCAAACCCGCTCTCTAATTGCAGGATCAGCAGCAACATCACATTAAAACTGTCCTTGGTCCGAGTCCTTGAACTCCTTGAAAAAACCCTCCCCCTCATAACTGACCCCCACCCCCTTCCCCCGGATACACACTGTCCAGCCAGGTTTCTATCAGAGCAGAGGGCAGAGAGGTCAATTTTCACACACCGCACAGTAAACAAAAACTGCAGGACTACCTCGGTGTGATGATAAAAAGGTGGGACATCTGTGCAAGTGACATGGCACAAATACTATTTTTAGGAATAATCCATGATTCACGGGCATTTTAGCATTGGTATTTTATGATTGTTGTGAACGTAAACACAAATATAGTTGATCTTGACCAATGAGGATTAACAGCCCGAGTGTATGGATTGGATATTTTAAGAGCTGTGTATAAAACAACACAAAACAATGCAAGCATCAAAAAGGTGCTGTACAGTGACGACAATTGAGAAGTGAAACACAGTCTGGTAAAGATGTACAGGCTTTAAAAACATCGAGGAGGCTCTCTGGATGACCACTCGATGATGTCACAAGTTGGAGTTAATTGTTTTAGGCTCTGGAGAGGTACATGGACTTTGACTAAATCACTACCCACACACAGTTTGTATTCATGTTAGTTTAGTATGAATTTGTGTATTTTGACAAATATTATATTCAAAATATATTAAATATATTAAACATATATTTTTGGTATTTTGTATTACTACTTTTATTTGTAATTTAATTAAACATCAACACAGACTTAATTCATAATCAACAAGTTTATAAACTATTTAAGTTATGTTTATATGGTTAGACTGCATATTTCACCAAAATGTATGATTTTATTTAAGAATTTACACACAAAGAGAGGTAATTCCACTACTGTTACCTAGCAACCATACTGTAAACAAGGTACAAAGGTACAAAAACATATGAATTACACAATAGTTATGATTTGAAAAATAATAATACCTGGTAACACTTTTGTTTCGTAAAATTAGTTTGATTGTTTAAAAAAAAAAAAAAAAAGCTTATTGATTCATTTTAGAACTCAGCTCTACTTCCTGTCATTTTCAATTTTCAATCAATTTTCAAACATCCCTGTGCTATCCCAAGTAGTAATTAGAAAAACATGAAAACCTGTCATATGCACGTTAAGAGTTAGAGTTTAATTATGTAGTTACTAAGCCTGAATATCTTTTTATAACAGAAATAAATATAAATAAACAAACACTATTTGATCATGATGAATTAAGTCTTTGTTCATGCTTTATTAAGGCTACAAAAAGCATAAAGAGTTACTATTAAATGTTACAGCATTTTTTAGACACTTTCTCTGACATCAACGGTCCCAAACTCCAGCCAAGCCATGACAACCTTTACTTCCATCAGCAGAAGCACAGCGGGGGGCCACAGCGGGGGGCCACAGCGGCGGTCCTGCTCAGAGGAGGAGGGCCACACTGGGACTTGGGACTGACCCTTCTGCAGACAGGAGCAGATGAAGCAGAGAGGAGCAGAGCACAGACAGACTGACCCCAGTTTGGAGTGAGCGAGCTGTGAGGAGAATCATCTGCTCAGGTCCAAAACACATACTGTATTTGAGTTTCTTTTGTTGCACGTTTCTGAAAGGAATTATGAGATAAGATGAGATTTCACAGGCTTTCACATATTTTTTTCCCCTGTTATTGACGCTATTTTAGGAATTTAGTTTTGAATCATTATTCGTTATAACATGAGCGACACCAGCGAGACAACAGGTAGAACAGTCCCATTCAACACCTTTCACGCTGTGTCATAAACATAAGATGGAGGCTCTGTTTTGTTTCAAGTTCTGTCACTCAAGTTGCTCTTTAATCCGAGCTTTGTTTTAACACAGTGTTACCATACAGAACTGACTTTTGTTGGGCTTACGGTGAGCGATTTACAGGTCGATTTTGACCGTTTTTTTGAATCGTGTGAGCTGCGATTGCCGGGCGTTTGTCGTGAGCACGGCTGAAGGGTCAAAGCAGTGCATACGTGGCACAATCCCGAGCTGTACGCAGCAGGAAACACAACTCTAAAGGTGCTGGAGCGACAAAAGAGGTGAACCGGGGCTACAAGTCACTGCACACACAAAAGCCAGAGAAGTTTAATGTCAGAGGCTTATATACTCCCGCACTGTTAAAGTAAGCAGTGGAAATGGTTTGCTGAAGTGTTTCTATGATGTTTTGGGTGTTTAAATGTTGTATGAGAAGATAGTGGGTCCTGAGTGTCTCCTCTGGCTCATGTGCCTCGAACAGTGTGAGCGCCACATATGAGATTCAAATGCACAACTGAGTTTGGGAATCATTTGGAACAAAAATGTACAAAACTGCTGAGTGTAAGACCAGCTTTAGTTGGCATTAAAACAGATGCAATGACTTGTGTAGTTTAACACTCTCAATGATCATTTATCCTATTCAATCTAACTGTATTTGTATAGCACAATTTACCAACATAAACTCTCCAAAGTGCTGCAAAATTAAAAAAAAATGTTAAAAATAAAATAAAATACAAATGTACAAACAAAATACAAACAAATTAAAAACCAATGTGCCAATGTTGGTGGGTGTAGGGTTGGAGAGAGCCCCAGTCACAAACCAGCATTAACCAGCTGTTTATTCAGTTGGTCACACTCACCGCTTTTGTTAAAAAACAAACATCTAAATGGAACCTTGGATTGATCACAGGCTCCTGAAAACTGTTAAGTGTGATAAAATGCTTTCTATCTTGGAAAAGAAAAAAAAAAATCAGGCTGCCCCAAATAAATTGTATGTTTGCAGTAACCCTACCCAACATTTTTCAAGTGGTATTACCTACCTACCGAATTATTATTATTTTTTTTAACTTTGAAGGCATAAAAAAATCCAAATTTGTGTATAAAATCCACCCATTTAATGATAAATAACTCCACTTCATTTGAATGTTCGGACGCTCTGTTGATCAATCTCCTCTTTTTCACCTCCAAGTCCACTAGCACATCACGCCACGTATCAGTCAACTTATTCTTAATTCTCACTCTTTTCCCCGACAAACTGAACGGCACTGAACACACATTTTATCGTTATTTTTGGATTCTGCCAGTGACCTGCAGTGACCGCCAGGCGTCAGTTAATGAGACGTTCTCCGTTCATGTTAGTTTCATTTCTCGACGGTTTTCGGGACATTTTCGGCTTTAAAATATTTCTTGCGAGATCCAGTGATACAAAATTATTCAACACGGCGCTTTTTTGAAAACATGGTCGGTGAGTCGGCGAGATATAACCCAAGAGAAAAATAAACATTTGGCATAATTTTGACGAAATGCTGATTTTTTTTTTTCAGTCGGCTATTTCATTACCGGGTCGGTCGGGTTACGGCAAACAGACATATTTTTTTGCTCTGCCTCAGGACAACATTTTCTGCAGGGGCAACAAATCCCCCATGATCTTTGGACGTTAGATAGAATAATTGTCTTTTCATGTACAGCGTCTTCTGTTACCTCGTGCCAGTCTCGTTATTGCAGGGCCCATCTTCCAATACAACTGAATCAGAATCACTTTTGACTGTATTTGAGAAGTGAAGCATCCGCACATACAACACTGTGAGGCCCACTGCAGCCACAGACTCCACAATCCAAAACCGCACAGGAGACAGTGGATTCGCAGAGATAACCTCAATTATTTAACAAGCAAAAAATGAAGAATAGTTATTGTTGCCGTGGCAGAGTATTCAGTGAGGCGTCCACAGCTGGATAAAGGCATTGGTTTATTTGCTGTTGAGGCGAGAACGGCCGGCGCTTCGTCCTAAAAGGCACTTGTCGTCTGTCGTTCTCTCCGGTGTCAGACCAAGCATTCTTAAAACCATTTTCTATATTCAGGTTTGTGGATTCTTAGGTAGCAGTGGTGAAGTACGTCCTCTAGAGCTAGTGGCTCATGTTAAGGCACATAAAAGTATTTGTTTAAATTATACGGTTTTGCTTGCTTAGTTTCTTTAATAATACTATATTATTATGTTTTAAAGACCCAAAACAACCACCGTGACAGAGCAATATCATTTGAATGATGGTATTTATGCATACTTGACCACAAAATATACATTAAAAAAGTAAAACGAAAAATAAATAAAGTAATACGTGGAATAAAATTGAAAATATAGAAAATAAATAAACAAAGTAAAAGAAAAACATGAAAAAACAGAAATATTTATTTTTCCACCATAAAAAAATAAAAATAAAATCAAAACAAGCGTCCAAAATGATTAAGATATTTATTCAAAAATTATACAGTTGTCCCTTTTGCTTTTGAAGCCACAATCTAGTCTTCAATATATAATTAATTAAAACGAGAGGACGATTGCGTGAGATCCTGAATATTAAACAGTTCTATTTCCCCAAAAGAAGATGCCACTGAACTTCAAGTCCAATTCAAACTCAAAGAGAAGCACTTTTATACAACAGACTGAAAACTTTCCTTGTTTTTAATGCACAAATCTGGCTGCTCATAATGGTCGCCGAGTGTAAAGTTTCAGATGTTTTTTTGCCGACGACTAGCTGCTGGTAAACACTAGATATTCTTCTGATGGCGTTCTAATGAGAAGTCTCCGGAGAGTCCCGTTCCCCGGCGCCGCGTGAGTTAGGCTTATTAGGAGTGTTTGTGTCCGCTAATGAAACAGCGCCGCTCTTTTTTGGGGCGGGAATAAATAAATAATTGCAACAAAACATGCCTTAAATGACCGCCGCGTAATTGCTGTAGCCGGGCAGCTTTTCCAAATGTTCAGCGAGAAGAAAAGTTTGATGTTATTGTGCGGAGAAAGTTTTGAGGATTCATAGTTGTTGAGCAGAGATGAAATACAAGGTTAAGTGCTTGTACCAGAGCTTTCCAACATGTCTTACACGCCGTGTTTCTCCACCAGCCGCTTTGTCTGATTGGTTAATCTCTCTTTTTATAACAAGGCGTGTTTTCTGAGGCCTTTAATAGAGTAGTGTTGTCACGATAGTAAAATAGAAAATTTAAATATAAAAAAAAGGCTTTATACTCAATATAAAGTTCAATGCCACATAATATATATAGTTTCATTAATATTACCAAGTGATCGTCTATACATTCTGATATAAAACAAGATCCTTTCTAAAACTATTCAGAAAAGGTCCAACATATATTGTTTATAGTATTTTACTTTATCTGCGCATGTATTAATGTTATAGATGAGTAAATAGATAGATAGATAGATAGATAGAAAGATGTAAAGTGAAGATAGTGAAGGTGAACATTATTAAAAATGGAGGAGTTTCACTGCATTTGAACACCAAACTCATGGGTATCAGTTTCAGATTAATATACTTTTCATAGTATTACTTGATATCGGATCAAAATAACAATCACTGGTCGTGGCCGTCATCACAAGTCAAATATGTTTCCTGTGAACTTCACTGGAACATCACGTGGTCTGTTTTGAATGCCCTTTTATTCAAGAGAATGCCAACTGTCAATCATACTAAGTCATCTAGCTATCCATCTTATCTTTCTTCTTAAGTGTAATCTTACTGCAACATAGCTTAAAGGTGCACAGCGTAACTTTTCTGGCATCTTGGCAGGGAGGGAATTACCATTGGGAAATAAACAAAAGCTAGCTCGCCCCGACGCGCTAATACAAGCACGCATTTGTGATGAATGCAACGTCATAAATACTCGAGTCTGTATATAAATAATAATATAAATAAACGAGTCTGGTGATGATTTATAGACTTAAAACAGTGCAGGAGACCGCCAGACATCTGCCTCTGGGGAATCAAGTGAAATCAAGTGTTTTCTGAGGCTCAGAGGGAAACAACCTCATCAACAGGATTATGAAACTAGCTTAAATGAAGCAAAATACAACTCCAGGCATGTTTTTGATGAAGGAACAATGTTTAAAAGCTCAAGTAGTTCATTTAGCATAATATGTATCCTAATATTTGTAATTGTAAGTATTTTGGAGTTAAATTCACATAATTGCAAACAAACAAGTCACTATTTTACCCAGCCCAGGTCACAAAGACTCTTACCAGTATTAGGCACCACCAGTCGCCCCCCGTTGTGGCCAAACACTCCCGTGATCCTCTGCTGCTCTTTAGTCAAACCCACGGGGCCGTTCAGAGTCATCAGGCCCTTCTTCCTCCGGTCCGCGGTGCCACTGTAGTCACGAGCCAGGTCCCGGGGAAAGGTCTCCGACGGGGGCTTGTTGTGGTACTCGGCCCTCTCGGCTACTCCCAGAGACACCATGAAGGAGGACTGGACCTTCACCTTGATGTCCGGGAGCGGGTCGAACAGTTCCTTGTCCGCGCCGTCCTGGAAACACAGGGGGGTGCTGTAGGTTCTCCCCACCGTCAGGTCCGGCTGGATGGAGGAGTTCAAGAGTAGTGGGTTTCCTGGAAGAAGACAAAATATGAGTTACTATTAGAATTGACAGGAAAGGTGGCTAGAACTTTGTATCCTCCACCACAACTCCGCAGCAGCACCATCAGCCTCACGAGTGGAACTGGTACGACATTTTGTTTTATTCAGTCACATTTACTTGACAAATCTCAGATAATATACAGTACAGGTGCGTCCGTAACTTATTTAGGCTCAACTTCGCTCTTTTACTCCTGTGGCAATGTTGGACCGAAAAAATATAACAATTGAATAGTGTATAATATGATTTAACGCGCAAAACTCGAAAACAAAATTTCACATGAGGACGGATAGAACCATTATCTCACACAGCGAATGCAATTTGGCAACTCGGGCTTGTGCTGTGAAAGGGAAAGCAGAGGGGACTGTCACCATGGCGATGTAACTGTTCTGCCTAGAACGACACATCCCAAACTGTAGTCCGGGTTCACCCAGGGCTACGAGGAAAGACCAAATGGACATGTTCTATCATTTGGATCCCACAGTCTGGCCTAAAATGTTAGAAAGCAATTCACCTGCTATAGTGTAATTTGAAATA
The DNA here is from genome assembly GCF_026437365.1 of Eucyclogobius newberryi. NCBI lineage: Eukaryota > Metazoa > Chordata > Actinopteri > Gobiiformes > Gobiidae > Eucyclogobius > Eucyclogobius newberryi. Next base: position 33,280,501 of record NW_027316278.1, on the reverse strand, counting down.
TTCTATATGATATTGTATGTGTGTTCAACGTCCACAGACTTCAAGTGCATTGGAGAAGAGGGTCAGAAAGTCTTCCACAGTATGGCTTTATTTATTTATTGCTAAAATATACCTTGAAAAAAGACCTTGGCCCAATGGCATATCTTGCTTCCCTCTATGAAGATGTGTTTGAAGTTAATTCAGGTCACAATATAATTAAAAACTTAAAATCATACTTATCTTAGTGGCTATTTCAATTCAATCTGTACCCCAAAAAGTACACAGAAATGTTCCCTGTTTTTTGTAGCTGTTTCTAACTTTACTTTTGCATTTAGAGCGCTCCTAAAGCTGCTCACATACTGTTTGTTATGTACAGTTGTGTAAGATGAAAGGAGCCGCATCAGAACTGAACCCGTTTGCACTTTTAATATTAACATTAGCTCCCAGGAGCTGCCGTGGTTCTTTAATTGTCGTCCACTGCACATCAACCTTCCACACACATTCCACATTCTGTTTTCTTGAGTTTGGATATCCAGTTATTGTTAAGTTATTACTCAAAGGGTCTCAAGTTGTTGCCTCTTTTGTATTTAACAAAAAACTAAAACATTTGATTGGCGTTTGGCGGTTTTTGGGATCAGAATGCAGAACAGTGACATCGACAAAATAAATGCACATCTACAGATATTATTGATAATACATGTTGTGTCTGCGTGTGCCAGTTTAGTTTGTAGCTAATCTATCATTAAAAAATTGAAAAAATAAATGATTTTTTTTTTTTTTTAGCATAAACCTTCCATTAATTGTCATCAGAAGAACCTACTTAATGGATTAGCTAACATTTCAGACGAAGCAAACAATTAAACAATATAAGTATCACATTGGTAGCTTAGTAACAACATTTTGAGCAGAAAAGTTTGGAATGAGAATGATATTGTTTGTGTGCAAGTTCAGTCCAGGTTAAACTCTATATTGCGTAAATGTTAAAAGCGTGTCCTAAGACGACACGGATAGTTCAGAAACAGTGATTATGTCTCTATTTGCTTCTGCGCAGCCTCTTAATATTGCAAACATCTACTGTATAGTTTATTTATCTGCACGGTGGTTAAACTCAATCAGCTTTATATTATTTAGAGAGCGTCTTATTTCACCTCGCTCTGCTGGTGAACGGCTAAAACAGTCGATAAAAAAGCCCAATTGCAACAAAAACCCTCCAGCATAAGTCAAACTGTTCCCCGCCGCAAACCCATAGTAGCATCATGCATAAATTGGACCAAGCAGAAGAGAATGAAGCACCAAACGTTAATTATTATGCATACAATATTTAGACATATCGCATTTTACGACTTACAATATTGAGAATAAATAAATAAAAGATAATTCAGCCTCAAGCCGTTCAAATTAGATTAACGAAATAGCAACAACTAAGCAATTTAGCTGCAGAGATATTCGACTAAATGAGCCTGATGAAGGTGCGTTGACTTTAAAAGCGCAGAGAGAGAGAACATTCATCACAACTAGTGATGAAGCATGTTTATAATGAATCAACATGATAACCTGGAGCAAAGATCAATAAATCTGGCATATTTATAGTTTTCAGATTCAGACACACAGGATGGATAATTAATGTCTTATAACTAAATGAATAATGCGAGGTTATAATGTGTAGAGGCCCAGATACAGTACACATGAGGCTTGTTTTCTACATGTGCTGTTCACAGTTTAAACTTCTGCAGAATATTATGATTATTATATTGTCAGGAATACAGATGTGACACAAGTGAGTGCACAATACAACCTTTTACACTCAGAAAAAGCCATGCTCTAATTGTTGACCCGATTAGTTTTCTATACAAATAAAAGTTAAAAAGACTGATACAGATCTCTGGAATGGGACGTTGCTTCCTCTTTACACCTCAGTGACTTTTAACCACAGCATTTCAGGTCGGTAACCACTGATGACCACTGAGTGCAGAGAGGGGCCAGAGAGGGGCCAGAGAGGGGCCAGAGAGGGGCCAGAGAGCGTGACCTGAACAGAAGGTGGTGGGCTTGGCGGCCACTGTCACACCATTACATTTAATTACAAACACAAACAGCTTGATCGGCACCATCCATCTGCTCCGGAGTCAACCCGTGTGGTCGCTCCCTGGCCCGCTGAAGGACAAGAGCGAGCGAGCGAGAGCGTGAGAGAGCGGGCTGGGCCGGGACAGCGAGGCGAGCAGGGGGGGTGAGGTGACTGCTTTGTAAATGAGAGCTGTCCCGTCCCCTGCAGTGTGTCTTCCGCGCATGGTCATTAACAGTGGAGCGGAGCCAAGTGGAGTGGCGGAGTCCTTGTGGCCAGATGCTAGGAGGCGAGGCGGGAGGCTAATGCTCGGCTATTTTTAGAGGGTTCGGCAATTACCTGCGGACACGCTCGCCTCACTCTTCTCCGCTATGGCAGCTCTCGCTCTCATTGGTTGGATCGGTCACGTGGTGCACCTGCTCGTGTGGGAGATGAACACTACCGCGCATGTTCGGTAGATTGTGAACTTTTGCTAAATTGGCGACATGCACCAAAAGTACTGCCATCGGCGCAAAACGGCAGCCATGTTTGACGGTTGGAGCTTGTTGCGAGCTAACACAGCTAGCGCAACTAGCATCAGCTGTTTTCTTTCCAAAGTGAAGCGAGACACTTTAAGATGATACAATTATTCAAACAAACAGAGCATCGCAATGGTGCAAAAAAACTTAGATAAGAAAACAAAAAGTTGCACAAAAAGTTGGCAATAGTCGACACAGGAAGTAGTGTAAACACGGACACAGGAGGACACACTGAGGATCTGTAGCCTTTTCACACAACAAAGTGAACCTTAACCCTAGCTTAACATTGTACTTTTTTCAACAACGCTAAAACTGGATTCATAGAGACTTTGGGTTGACTTTGGGTTGTTTGCGGAGTCAAATCCTATTGGATAAAAGAACGCTGCAGTTTCACTTTCTAGCTTGACGAGAGGTGAGTGATCATTGTCCTTTTGTTAGTTCCCGTGTTTGTATCCCAGTGCGTTCGTCAGTCTGTTTGCTCCTGATGCTCGGCTCTATCGGCTGTTGCAGCAGTGCTAATGTTTTTATGTTTATCATAAAACAGATGTTGTGCTGACACCACAAACATGAAGAGCTTAAAAATCACTCACGAGGATCCAAAGTCGGGTCACGCTGAAGTCGGGGAGAAGTAAATCAGGGCCTAATCGGACTAATTACCCTGCAGTGTGTTCCGGGCTAAAGTACATGCACCACATAAACATTTAGACAGAACTCGGATGGAACTCCAAACTAAACCTGGACTAGGACAAAACAGGGACAAAAATAGGACCAAACCAAGTTAAAGATGCACCATGTCCCATTTCTGTCACCTGCTTGTTTCCACAGAGACAGGTCACATCTATGGAGAGGTGACCCCATCTACAGTAAGAATACATGTTCTTTTTAGCCATGAAAACACCTGTAATTCAATAATATTTCAAAATAAAACACAGATTGAAGTTGAGTACTGCACTATTACTGTACTGTGGAACATTCCAGGTAAAACATATCCTTTGAGATCAACAGGTGACGGACCATAAAATGATTCAAAGAAAATGCGGATCTGTGAGTTTTCAACCAAATAAAATGCTAACCTACACATTTTTTTGCCAGTTCTGCTCATTTAAACTCCTCTAAATCGCTGCTATTTCATTCAAAACTCTATGAGCGATGTTAGCCAAATATAGCCCGCAGTAAAACTCGTTATTAAAACTCCTGACTGTACATCACATGTGCCACTACATCATATTAATACCCCTTTCTGTGTGTGTGACAAATATCCCTGTCCACTTCATTGATAAACACTCCATGGCAGAGTGGACAACCCTTGCCCGCACCTTTTTCCCCCCCCCTTCCGACTTTAGATCTCGCTAGCGTTTTGTGCCCCGCGGTTAGCTGAAGAGAGCGAGTGATCTGATTATTGCTGGAGTGAGCATCTTTGAGAGCGGAATGGGCAGAATGGGACGATGGCGGCGGCGAGATGAGAGGAGTTAATGAAATGTACCTGGGCTTGAATACCTGGAGGGATGGCGGTGGAATTGGGCTCATGATTAAAAGTCAGTCAGAGCGAGAGGTAATGCGGAGAGGCAGGGTCAGAGAAGGATCAAGTTACACGTTCGGTATTACACCCGGGGAAAGGTGCTACTGCAGTGGTTATGTACTGCAGGTTATTAGGAAGAACTGGAATTAACATTTTTCTATCAAGCAAAACAGACTCCTTTTTTTTTGTTTCGATGCTGTAATAATGTGGCATCGATAATATACCTGTTTTTTTTTGTGTTTTTGTCATTATGGAGTCGTTATTATTATTATTTTTTAAGTATTTATCCCTCTCAAAACATTGTTACTTTTTATATGATGAACATGTTTACACGGCAATCCAAACTAAGACTAAAACTAAAACGGAGGTAGAAAGTTCACAAAAACAACTAAAAGAGGACATTTTACAGTAAATCAACTTAGAGTCCATAAAACAGGTTCTTCCATTTTTGCAATTCTGACTTAATTTGGTGGTGTAGAACCTGTGGTAAATATTCATCATAGTTTTACTTCTATTAAGCTGCAGTTTGTAAAGAAATTTGGAAAAATACAAGTTCAAAATGACAGGAAAAAGCTAAAGCTGAATCCCTCTGTGATGTCATCAATGTGCGACGTGCCGTTGAAAACACAGAGGCAGTTTACACTTTTTTTAGGTCAGTGTAAACCATCGTTCAACAAAATAAAAAAGTGTTATATGGTATTATTATTTGTCAAATCATAACTCTTGTGTCATTGATTGGATTTTGGCTCTTGTTTACAGTCTGGTTGCTAGGTAACAGCTGTGGAATTACCTCTACCTATGTCATATTGTGCCCATGAGCAAACAATGTATGACCAGTGTTTCCTCATCGTTAGTTTCCTCAAAGATGTATTTTGATTGATTGACTTTATCCTGATTTGTCCTGTAACTTAGTCTCAAGTGTTCAAAATAATTCCTGTTCTCACCTATCCCCTGTCCCCGCCCACATCAGCATACTTAGTTGCAATTAGACTCCAAGTGACACATGTTGAGTTCTCAAATGTCACACTGCCACTTTTAAAAAACATGTAAAAAATTACTGCTGCTTGTTACGGTGAAATGTCACTGTGAAGAGGCGGAGCTTATCACTATGAAGAGGCGGGGCTTTTCAGTATCAGTTCTGCAATTTTGAACAGGAAGTCAATGGACCTGTGTCTATTACTGAGCCGTTCTAGATCAATATTTCGGTTTACAGTGAACAAAATGTGAAATGATGATCTACTTTAGTTATAGTTCAATATTAAGTACCTGAAAAAAGCACACTATGTTTTTAAAGTGTTTAAAGTGTGTTCACATATCGTGGTTGGAGCCCAGTTTGGTCCACACTAGTAAACAATGTCTGGTGCTCTTCTCGTTCTAGTTTAGTCCAGGTTTAATTCTTGTTTTTTTCCCCAGTGTGTTGAGCAAGAGTGAAGAAGAAGAAAGTACATCATAAAAAAGTAACAATAGAATAGGACTGAAATGAAACTACTAATACACTAAATATTGTGACATTTTCCTTTCTCAGGGGACTAAATTGCTTTTGTTATAGGTTAGATTTTAGAGCCAGATGTCCTTCTCCAAAGAAAACACAATATAAAGTGAATGGCACTTCTTATTCAAACCCTGTTCTGTGTTTGCCTGAGTGAGTTAGCGTTGTCATGGGTACGAAGCACACTGGTCCATAGCGGAGCAAAGCAACGGGTTATTTAAAATAAGTTCCTACGATTTAAAGTTCTTGCTGTTGCATTCGCCATTAACTTTTACATTCAAATGACAAATATTATTTAAATTGGTAAATAATTTAGTTATTTCCCTTCGAGGAAAATACAACACAGCACGGTTTATAAAAACGTTTAAATTGACTAATGCTTCCTTGGTTCAATTATAAAGCTTCATTGCTCCTTGTAGCGCCTATAAAGCATCTTCATAATGTCATGAATTAATAACGTTACTAAATCACAATATTAAAACCAAAGCAATTTACAAAAAAAAAGAAAGAAAGAATTGCTTATGCGTAAAGTATTAGAACAGAGCCAGTGATGCATTTTTCTACCCAATCCCAAAAGTATAGGTGTAATTTCCGGCGGTGCTTATGATAAAGCTAGTTACATGTTATCAGGCCTCTGTGGGCGGCGGCCTGTTCGAATCGTCTGGACACAATGGTCACACGTTCTGGTTTGGTCACGCTTTCGTCCAGTTCCGTTCCAGTTCTGTTCAGTCCAGGTCCAGTCAAAGGTTTAGTTTTGGGTTTAGTCTCAGTCAGCGGTGGAAGACGTGCTACATTTTGTTACTGAAGTAAAAGTGCAAATACAGGAGCAAAATGTGTACACAAGTAGTAAAGTATCAGAGTTAAAGTAGTGAAGTACGTGTTTCGTGACACTTTTTGATTACTATTAAAGAGTGCAATTTGGTGATTTTGATAAAGAATTATCCTGATTTTGGCAAACAATTTCTTGACTATTTATATCTATTTTTTTCTTTGCTCAAAGCCAGAACTTGAAATCACTCCTGAAATCATACAGAAAGTACTTTATCAGACCTCAAAATGCAGTGAAGTAAAAAATATCTATCGCAAAAATGAAGTAAAGTCCTGATTTCTAAAGATTATAAATACATTTCGGTGCTTTTCCTGTTGTGCTTCGTGACTAGTCTCACTTTAGTCCCGAGTAAGTGAGCACAGGAACTCGACTTCAGAGAGAAGCGACCGCGCCGTCTCAGCCACTGCTCCACATTTTACCGTACTTCCTGACTTAGAGGAGCAGGAGTGATGTCTTTCCGACCGGGGGCAGAAGACCGTGGTGAAACGCGGCCTATTTAAACCGAGGATTGATGACCGCGCTGGCTGTGGCTGCCATAGACCTGGGTTTGGCTCCTGATCCCACTTTTGGATGTGGAAAGGGGAAGGGGGGGGGGCTTGGACCCGGGGACAGAAGGGTGGGGTCCCAAAGGTGCTTGTCACGGCGTTTGGGTGACGATGGATGGCAGGTCACCGCGATGGCTATCACTTGTGCTAACCCAGAAGTGTCAGGGAGAGAGCGAGGGGCGCGGCAAGGCCAAAGCCATCCACTCTGCGGCGAAATAATAGGATCTGTGGGAAGAATCTGTGCGAGGTGAGAGTGGGAAGAGTGCGGTCAAAATGGGTGCTCTATATGTAGATAAAACATGGCGCGAGGTATTTTTAGCCCACGTAATACGCAAAAGGACTTTCTTCGAGCGTTTCATCACGTTATAACATCATTAAAACCTACCTGAGGTTGTATTTAGCTCCATTCACGCTAGTTTGATGAATCAGAATCAATTAGAAAGTCCTTAGAAAAACACTCCATTCTGAATGTTCCCAGTTTGTGACGTCAAACATCAAGCTCTGAGGTCTTTGGTGATGTTTTTAAGTCCACAAATCATTGTCAGACTCATTTCTCAAATTCCAGTGATATGAAGTCATGTTTTTTGTTGCTTAAAAATACCTTGACAATGATGTCCTTATGTTTCTATGAGCAGGGTCTCCTCTCCACAGATCTGATGCAGGCAAAGCAGTATCTAAATGAAGACAAGCAGGTGGCAGACCCTTCACCAGAGAAGCTACATAGTGCACCTTTAAGGATAGTGTAAAATAGAAAAGTAATCATTAAAAAAATGCCAATATTTTATAATGGTTGTCAATTTGTTCCATTGTCACTTAACGACTTTCTAAATAATGTTTTTCCTCCTCCAAAGGTCGACTTAACGTGCACAAAATGTCTTCTGTAAATTACTCTTAGTTTTAGAATGACGCTGTGTTTCAGTGATTTCATGTTTTTACACAAAAGACTGAAATGTCCTGCGGTGTTCTAAAAAAAAAAAATAAGTCGGATAAGTCGTTTGTGTCAGACTGTTAATGACAAAAATGACACCTTTAGCTCGACTTTAAATATAAAACAGATAAAAGAAGGCGCGCATCTGTAATTTATGCTCCAGGAAAAACTCTGGGCTTCAGGGTTTAACATATATCAAACGACATAACAATTATATTCCTATTTTTGAAACATCTTACTTTTCTGAAAAACTTGAAACTGAAGATTCCTAAGAGAAAAAACACATGTAATTGTGAAGAACACAATAGAACACTATAGACATATTATGTCATTTATTACGGTGTGCCGTTAAAATATCTTAAATTAAAGGGCCTATGACAGGTTTTTCTGACGTTCTAATTTGAACTTTATTTGGTGTATTTACACCTGTTGTAGATATAAATTAGTTTTACACCAATCGAGTAAGTATTTGTAGAGAAAACGTGACATTAGATGCATTTTTGCCCAGTGTTTGCTGGGTCATTTCCTAGTGTGATGTAATCAATTACAAACAGGAAGTGAAATTCATAGATCTAAAAAATGTGCTATTCCGTGATATTTATTCAATAATTTTTAACTAAATTCAAAATATATTCATCTTAACTGCATTTTAGTTAACTGAGTCGTCCGACCTGTAGGGGGCCTTTAAAACAGTTATACACACAATTATATTTTTACTGTCCTTACGCTTGTTATAGAACTGATTTCGGTTTGTATTTTTCTATAAAGTCGAGATAACAGAAGAAAAAAGGCGCTACACACTCAAACATCAACTACCTACGTATATCAATAACTCGTGATATATTTTTAGCTGTGCACAACCGCCAATAGCGATCAGGCGTGCGTTTGCATGAGCTCCTCACCGCTCCAGGCTTTAGTTTTGATCAGAACGGCTGCCTCTCCGTCCCGTCGCTCTCTGGTCGTCCATCAGAGCCCGGCCCGTGTGATCAGATGGCGCCGGCGGCAGGTGCGTGTGGTCCATCCGAGCGGTGTCCGTGCGATTGATTATATACAGCTCTACAATAACACCGCGCTGCATGTTTGTCACCGGCGGACAGGGCAGCACCCTTGGTCGAATTATGGACGCATAAATCCTCGTCAGATTTGGAGGCGAGAGAGTGGCGGCGGCCCATGCAAACACACTGCATCAATCACAATGCCGGGCCCTGTCACCGGGCTCGGCGGCGCGGCCTTGTGGTCAGCGGCGCGTGTCACAGTGGGAGGAGCGGCGGGTGAAATACTGGAGGTGACGGGAGGAGACGGGAGTGAGCGGCAAGATAACGTGGGCTGTAAATAAACACGTCATTAGATGGAAACATAAAAACGTCAGTATAATATTTTGTTGTTTTTAGTTCTATATTTAGATATTGGTAGCATTTATCTAATTTATCCTCTCATGATCAAAAATATTAGATTATGTATTAAATGTTAGGGCAGCACGATATTGGAAATGAACAGCGACATCAATATTATTGTGATTTTTAAATACACTTTTTTGACACAACAATTTCAGTTAGGCCTATATTAAAAAACAAATACATTTTCCTGGCCCAATGTAATACAATTTTCTATTCTGTACAAAATACAAAATAGAGACAAAACTGAGACTAAATCAAGGCTACTTTAGACTGAAAAAATGAAAATCATGAATTCAAATCAGCCTTTTTCAATATTTTCAATTCAAAAACAGTAAACATAAGTACTACAGGTGTTATTGCGATACATTTAGTGTGTTGTATATTGTTTATTGTTCAAGCAATACTGTAATATAATACTTTAGCTATATAGAGACTGAATTTGAAGGTGCAAAATGTAACTTTTCTTGTCAGTAACGTTACATAAATAGGCCTTCTGCGCCAATGAACCAAAACATCCCAATTGTTCCATGGATAATGTGGGTTTTACCATGTCAATAATAAAAGTCAAGCTACTAAAAACTCATAGAACTGGAGTTATGCCCTCTCAATAAAGTCTAATATAAATTGACATTGAGCAAAAGTGAATTGTACGTTCTGTGAATGAAATGGAAGCTTATGAGGAGCTTTTTTCACTTCAAGAAAGTGAATATTCCCATTAGACAAACTGTGAAAGTTGCATTTACCTCGTGGACACAGCAGATACCACAATGTCTCTTTCAACCTTCCCATTCTCTCAATAAAATAGTTATTTGCGTGAAATTGACAGGCTTTAAAGTGATGGACATTTGTTAGCCTGTTAGCAATGAATAAATGACTATATCGTTTCCAACACATTTCTACATAGGACGGTCTATTTAAATATCATTAAGACTAGTGCAAGGAAAGTACCATTTTTATCTAGACTTCCGTGTGTTTGTCGCTGTGAAGGCAGTTGCAGTAGCTAGCTTCAGGTGTGTCTAATGAACATGTGATTTATTGAACTGAGAGGCAGAAAATGATGGTATGTCAAGCGCGTGTCAATCAAACTGCTCATGCACCGTCCCGGAGTTCAGTCGCGCGAGAACACGGGAGCTAATCACTTTTGTACAGCTGTCAAGACATCTCTGCCCTGTCATATAGGAAGACAGGCTGCAATTAGCTGTATTTTGTTGTTGCTGTACTGTGTTTGAGAGGTTTTAACGACCCTCAGGACAAAAGACTTCCTCCTCTTATTGATGTTGTTTCATTCATGTTCACGTTCGAGTTCTAGTGCAATCCCTCAGTCGTTTAAAGCAAAAGCAACGGGGTCAAAGAGGCTGTTTTTGTCAGAAAAGTCAGTTGATTTAAGAGCAGACATTTCCAGGATGTAGCCACAGATACAAAAGTTCACCTGTGGTCCCCCCGGCGGGTTGATTAATGTATTCGACATACACATTTATAAATAAACTAGTTCTGAAAGCGACATGAGCACAGGGGGTCCATGTGTCGGACTGAACAACAACGAGCCTGAAATTTAGCTTTTGGAGTTGATCTTTGTCATTAAATGAAGCCGTAAATAACAATGCATCTTTTTTTAAATACATTTTCTAGGTTCAAGGGCACTACACAGACCATCCACACAATACAATCGCATATTAAATACATACCGCTACACGTACACGTTTATATAATTGTGTACACGTATATATCGGGTTGCTGTTACGTTGATACCCACCAATCAACATTCAAAAATGCATCTTGCCATCAAAACAAATCAACATTAGCGCCCAAAATCGACAAATCAGGACATCTGAATCAATTTCCTTCTAATCGGAGGCTGCATCGATATATCGGCACAGTATCGGTGTCGGCCGGCATTCGCGGCAATGAGTGATATCGGTAACAGCCAAAAGCACCGATACCAGTCCGCCGGGCCAGCCCAAAGGCGTCTGTTGTAGTAGCTTTTTGTGTGTGTGTTTGTTTGTGAAGCTCCAATAAACTTTCATAACTGCTGTCGACGCCGATAGTTTATCCACGCATCACAGAGCATCCGCACCCTCACTGCCAGTGTGCGTGGATGCTTGATGATGCATGCTGGGATAGCGTGACACCTGTAGGAGCTCTAATGATCTAATGATGAAGTACTAACCTCATGGGGCCTTGATTCTTGTCTCCATAAAGAAAAGTCCCCGTAACGTGACCAAGTGTGTACGGATCAGTCCCCACATTGTTATAAATACACACACACGAGGACAGAACGGAAACTGAGTGGATTTTGAACGGGCAAACATCAAAATAACCACTGCGCCACTGCTGCAACATGGCGTCCCTTTACCTTGTCTGGTGGTCTTGAAGTTGAAGGACTGGAAGCCTCCGCTGAGCGCCGAAGAGTCGATCACGTCCACGCCGTATTCGCTGTGGTTCTTTCTGTACAGCATCACGGCCACCACCAAGATGGCCACCGCGATGATCCCCGCGCCCAGACCCGAGTACAGGGCCACGTCGTTGGAGCTGTCCATGCCTGCGGACGGCGAGGAACAGGAAGAGGAAAAGGTAAGATGACCAGATGATTCAAAGAGTATCAGATGGCCAAACTGTCAAGGAGTGGTTTGAAGAAGGTGATGGAAATGTTGAAAATGTATCAATCTTTAATGGTGAAGCAGTGAATGGCGATATTAGTGATTTTAATTTCAATCTGATACCAAATAATGCTATGGCAAGTATCGAGATATCAATCTGATACTAATAGTTTTGTATTGAACTGCATTTAAACTCCTTTACCCTGGCTATTATATGTTGCCTTTACTTGAGGTTGACCTGCTTGAAAATGTAAATGAACGTGCTGTAAAACATGTAAATGTATTTTTGTCAGCCACGACTAACGATGTGCACGACTAACGATGTGTGTATGTACATTCTCTGCATTGGCATGGCATTAAAGTTATAATTGCATTTATTTATTTACGTGTGATTTTACTGCCAAAAAAAGAAAATTGGAAAAAGCTGCATTACCGTATTTTCCGGACTATAAGTCGCACCTTTTTTCATAGTTTTGGCCGGGGTGCGACTTATACTTATATTTATACTTATACTCATACTCCGGAGTGACTTATATGTGATATTATTTGTTATTTTCACACTTGCAACCGTATTTCATACTCCAGTGCAACTTATATATGTTTTTTTCTTCTCTATTATGCATTTTTGTTCTGGTGCAACTTATAGTCCGGAAAATACAGTAACTCAATCTTAGTACAAGATCTGGGCTCTCCTCGCACCAGATCTGACCTGCAGCTTGTCCTTGTGTCGTCGCCTGATTGTCCCCATGCCAGACAGATGCTTAATGCCATACTTTGGAACATTCCAGTCACATAAATAACATCACTATGGAGCTACGCGCGTGGCAGACTCGTAGGTGAATTAAAATACAATAAATTCATATGTTTTAAGTCTGAAGGCTGACCATACATCATACATCATTGTCATGTTGTGTTGGAGGGACTGAAGGCACAAAATGGCCGCCACATAATGGGCGTAAATGAAAATAAAGCTTGCATTGCGCCTAACTGCCGCGAGGCGTAACGGCAGTATGTTTCTATCGCGGAGGCTGTGAAGGGCAAACGCAGGCAAGACTTACAATGCGTTACAAAGACGGATTGAGAATGGAACAAGAATTATGGGATGTGCTAAAACGAACGGCGGCATCTGTCTCGTGCCTTTACGCAACATTACAGCAGAGAGGACGATCCGAGGTAGTAGAGGAGCACGTCCGGTAGTTACTCTGAACGCTCACATCGCACACTCAAGTTGCTAGCACGACGCCCGATTAGCCTAAGCGTCGTGGAGCCACCCGTCTATGTCCGATGGCCCTGATGGGTGTCTGGCAGTGAAGGAGATGGGAGAGCGTGCGGAGAAGGCAATGTCCACCGGTGAAGGCCAAGCCGTTTAGACTATTTCTAAAATGTGGCGCTCTGGACTTTATTGCTCACATTTATTTAAGGTGAGACGCTGCTGTTTTATGGTTTGGTTTCGCAAAAGACGAAAGTGTTCGCCTGGAAACATTGTCCAATCTGCACCTAAAGATGTATTATTATGCCATTTAACAAAGTTGAATCACGGGAGGTCATACATTCAAAGGAAGGATTTTAAAGTAGCATCCACACACACAACACACAATCTTGTCCTTAACCAGACTTTGACGGACTGTAATAGGATTTGTTACTGTCTCATTCAAAGCCAGATTTATTCAAGTTTCAACTACAAAAAACGTATGCAAAATTAAAATTTTTACCCCAATTTTAAGGATAATCTAATTCACTAAAAGGCTAATTAAAATATTTAATTAATTAATATTTATGAGTATTTTTATTCATTTATTTATGTACTTGTTTATTGTATCTAGTATGAAAACTGAATCAGGAAAAAACGTTTAACTTGGATCTATCAACTTTTTATATGTATTATAAGTTTTTATAAGAATTACAATGCAAAGTTTATGTTGGTAAACCACAGAAGAAGTTTCACATGGATAATTAAGTATCACTTCATAACAACTACACATTAGCCCAAATAAAGATTTAGTAAGGGTAAAAAGTAAGAAGTTAGTAAGCCTTAATCATTCAATAAACTATTTGTCAATTATAAATGAAGTTTGTATTCATGCTTCATTACACAATATGTAATGAAGCATGAATACAAACTTCACTTTGCAGCAACAATATAATATTATTATATTGTTGCTGCAAAGTTTCAGGAGAAGAAGGCGTGGCACTTTTATTAATACCAAACATTTAATTTCACTCTGTTTAGACAATCATTATCAATTATATATTATTAAGAGGTAAGTGATCGACGCTACAATCCACATAATCTAAATTAAAAACAAATAACACAGTAAGTAGAAGTTAAATTAGATTTATAGTTTTGCTACAATAATAAAAAAACACGGATTGCAGGGAATGTGTGATTGTCTATTTTTCATCGTGAGTAATTATCACCTTGGTTGAGCAAAGTTTGAGAAAATTACTCTTTGAGAAACTTTCTGACACGTTGCGTCGATAATTAATATATTACAGCTTAAAATAGTCATGAACTAATTATTATTTTTCAAGATCAAACTTGGGTTAACTGTTCTGGTGTCAGAACAGTTAAAACCTGCTGCGATTATTAAAATGTCTCAGGATCATAACCTGCTACGTCAAAAAAACACTGTTACCATAAAAACCCCTTGTTTGTATTAAGTGTGAAAAATACCACAGGACCAAAATAATATCGTAGACCTGACCCGGCAGCATTGAAGGATGGGGCAAATGCAGAGGACAAATGTGTTAAACCTTAGAGGGTCAGGACACTTTTGAACAAACACCGGGTTTAATATGCATCTCCATTTGTTTAACATTAGAGTCTCACAATCCCGAGCTCTATAAAGTCCCTGATGAAAAAATGGACATATATATGTTTGAATAAAGTCATACCAGCTCGCCGAAGAGCATTGCTGTAACTAAGACATATTTTAGTAGCGAGCTTGCAAAGATTTTATCACATATATTTTTTCCAAAATGAATGGCAAAGATTAATGAGAATTTTATGTGCTCCATTTAGGTTATGTACAATGACAATAACACAATAATACTCCCATAATTCTGGCACAATTTGTTATATTCCTGTTTGTTTTTTTGCAGCACAAATATATGGTATTTATTTATTATTTATTTATTTATTTATTTGTCTATGGGAGTTTTTTATTTATTTATAGGAGATCTTCTACTGAAAGTGTTTTTCAGACTTCCTATAAGTGATCTGTTCTTCTGTATCTACCTCTGTATCTACCTGCGTTGCACCAATGAAATTTCCCCATGTGGGACAATAAAGGAATATCTTATCTTAACTTATCTTAAATTGAGTGGTGAAAATACTACCTGGCTAATGCGGGAAAATGTCATATTTGAACCCAACTGTAGAGGGCGCTACTGTATAAACTTAGCCTCGAAACCACTCAGTCAAATAACCGTCATAAGTGTCACTCATCGGTAAGTATAATGGAGTTTTGACAAGCCCAGTCACTAATATGCCATGCTAATCGGAGCGCTGGTGCTAACGTTTGACGAGCAGCTATAAGGCTAACTCCAGAGGCTGATTGAGAGGCGCGTCAGGCTGGCGAGGACAGCGTTGCGAATGGGTCCAATTAGCTCGTTTGCAACAATTACGGCGGATTAATCCTCCACCAACGCGGCACATGTTGACCTGTCACAACCAATACATCTACGAGAGGCACAGCTGCAGCCTCGCCTGTCTGAAAAACTGGGCTGTTGAGAAGAACGCTGGCAATTCCGGGGGTGAAATAAGGATTCTGAAACAGGCGAAGAACGCTGAGGGGGATTTTGAATAACACTTATATTTTCTTCTTCTTCTTTGGTGTTTTAAGGCGGTTGGTATCCAAGTGTTACATTACCGCCAGACTTTATTCTTTAGACTTTATTCTTTCCCACAAAGACTGCTTGTATTTCACTGTTATGGGAGGGATTGAGGCTAGGATACCTCATTATTAAAGGGCCTATATCGAGGGTCTACAACCTTTTTGCCTCCGTCAGCTACTTTCACTAGAACATGTTCCCAAACATTGTATAGCTTATTTTGGTTGGAACAAACTACAAACTCATCTAAAGGACATGGCTAGGGGTCTGGGGAGGGTCTGGAAAAAAGAAAACCTTGAAGAAGTGATTTCCTGTATTCTGGTGAATTTCACATAATATTTTAGCACATCACTCTTCATTTAACTGCATAATGTGATTTTATTCTTAGCAACCCGCCCATCCCCCAGGCCCTGAGTGACATTGCTCCAGGAAACACTGAAGCTGCAAACGGTTTTCTAAGGACTGTTAAGCTTATGTTTGATGTCGTAGGTAAATTTAAAACGTTTGTCTTCCGCGAGAACGAGTCTGACTTCGAGGCCGTGCTTCCGTGTGTCGGCTGCATTAGCGTCCGATTGCACTTAATTCTCTCTTTTGTATCGTTCTCAGTGAATATGAGGCAGATTAGCATCAAATACAACACCAGCAAAACAAGGCTGTCATTTCCACCCGCGCATCTGTTTTTTCCGTGTCTGGTTCTTAGCCTGACCAAGCCCCCCGCTCACCGCCTGCGCTCACTGCCTGCGCTCCATAGTAACGAAAAAACAGAAAAAGGAGCGGGGACAAGAAACGCTCGGAGAAGTGACTGCAGGGAAAGAAGAGAGTCAAGTTTATACAGGTCTACACGGAGAGAAAGCAGTAAAGTGCCGCGAGGGTAGTAACAGTTAAGCATCAGTTATCCATACTAAAATCATAGACTCCAGCGCATCGTTCACCCACAGAGTCTTAAAAACTGTATGTTTTGGTTTTCTTTCAGCTCATGGAGGGCTGCAGGTCACCGTTTGATTGATGGCTAATTGACAAATAATATGTTTTGTACAGGAAGAGGGCGGGCCAACAATGGAACTAATAGGGTAAATGATGCGGGACAAGTCCAAGTAGACTGCTAAATGTTTTGGAAATCCCTTCGCGACCAATAGGCTGGGGACCCCTGACCTCTATAACGGACGTGTGGTTTGGATCCTCAAAACAACCTAAATTATTAAAAAAACTTAGAGGATCTATGCGAGTGTTTCGGAGGGACGGCAAAAACACAAGATCAAAAATGTTTAAAGGACTCTTCGAGAACACAATAGCTTAAGAGTAAAAATGACTTGCAAATTTTGTAATCATATGTACTGTACTGTAAGTGCAAAAAGTGATAAATGACACCTGACGGATAGGTTAGTTACACAGTTTACCAAGGTTAAGAACTTCACAAGACAGACACACATTTCATAGTGATATAGATTTGAACTTGGTAAACTTTATGAATAACATGTACATCAGGTGCCATTTATCACATGACACAAGGGCTCTGAGTGGTTCTTAATCAAATACTTTTAACGCAAAAGGACCTTCATTTTGCACTAGTCATTTTTATGTTCTTATCCAAGGATAGCGCGCTCGCTCAATGATGACACAAAGTTACAAATATGCTTCCGCAGATGGATATGGGCCTGTATCAAAATCCAAAAGTTGAGCTTTGCCTGCTTATTATTCTCTTCCTACTTTGATTCAGTGATGTAAGAAGTGAAGATTTCTTTAAAAATGTCATAAAGAATATCTCATGTTTCTGACAACAAAGTACTGTTTGTGTTTCCAA
Source organism: Eucyclogobius newberryi (assembly GCF_026437365.1). NCBI lineage: Eukaryota > Metazoa > Chordata > Actinopteri > Gobiiformes > Gobiidae > Eucyclogobius > Eucyclogobius newberryi. Next base: position 33,263,006 of record NW_027316278.1, on the reverse strand, counting down.
CTCCAGGCTGTTCCCGTTTGGTTTTTTTAGCCAGGAAACAACATAACTGGGATAAAAGCTGCAAAAAAAGATCTATTACAATGGCGCTCGCGACCCTTTCTCTTTAACCTCACTGGAGGATTTGCCTTTATTAAGCATGCTTGGGTCAAAGGAGAGCTTTTAAAGGCAGAACATGCACGCTTTAGAGGCCGTGGATCCAACCTAAACTGAGAACGTTTTACGCTTTGTTGCCGTTTTTAAAATAGTGAAATAGTGTCGCCTGCGTCTAAGAAAGAAAAAAAAGAAGGACATTATGTTGTTGTGAATGGGTTAAATGAGAAGAAAGCATGCGATGAGGTTTAAAATCCAGTTAGCTCAGTGATAATAGAATGTCAAAGAAAATGAAACATCCATTTTACTCTCTCCTCTGCATCCTCTTCCTCTGTTTTACTCTCCTCCTTTCCTTCCCAAGAGGATCTATCCTCATATATTAACTGTCCCTTCCACAAAATTCCACTGACACATCTTCTCGTCACTTCGAACGATGCACGGCTTTTTCACAGACACCGAGCCTTTCATTTGGCTGGTTTGAACGATGTAATCCTGATAACAGCGGCGCGCATGGGACAGAGGCGGGTGGGGTAAAAGCAGTGGTCTCCAGCTGTGGGTGGTGCTCAGAGGTCAGGTTCTGTGTTGTATTCCAGTCCATGAACACGCCAACAACAACTCAATGACGTAAGATGCATTCTGGAAGTGTTCAGATCAGTTCAAATGCTAAGTCGATTCAGTTAATTTATCACCTGACTACGCCCTGTGTAGACGTTAGCAACATTAGCATAACAGCGCATTTATAACTACAGAGGCCGTTCTAAAAATGAAAATGCGGATGGCTTTTTAACTTTCCTATTTAAGTTTACAATTCTGAACTCGTGAAATCCAGCAGCATTAGTTTAATTTACACAATTGTATTTACTTGAGTACCTTTTCAGACAAATTGTACTTCTGTGAGTCGTTGCAGTACTTGTACTTGAGTTACGTGTGTTACAGTATGAAAGTAAATCTTTGGGTTTCTCTTTCAACTGTGATTAAAAAATGCCAAATATTCTTATTTTCATGTATGTTTTGCCCTTCAAATCACACATCCTATGCTATGTCCGCACAGTTACTCTGACATATTTGTTTTTCTTAATACTTTTTTACTCCTTCTTGAGTCATTTCTTGGACCACCACTTTGTCCTTTTTGAGTAATACTATTTTGAACTTGAAAATGTTTGGCTCTAAACACCTTTCCCACCATTTCGTTGCCTACAAACGATAAAATCCTCTCATTCCAAGTATATGAAACGCACCATACACTCATTCCGCTCACTTCTAGTTGGAAAGCACTACTTTAATTGACTCCGCTGTGCCTATCTTTCCCTTTTAAGTCATCTTCATCTTTTCCTATGACCCGTGCACTGGAAGCTCCCTACGCAGGTAACACACTTCGACACCCATGCCTTCAAAAGAAAAAAGAAAAGTAGAGGAAAACACCCCCAACTACGTGCGTTTTAAGGGGCTCGTGCAGGGGGAGTGAGAGGGTGGGGGGGGAAGAGATGAGAGAGAGGACTCACTTTGAGGTTTAACGTCATGTAGCAGCTTTCGATCTGCAAAGACACACAGGAATGGGACAAAGAGAGAGAGAAAGTGGTGATTAGAGATTGGATTTCGTGTGAAGTCGCTAACAAGTGGTGCGACGCTGCGGGCGAGTACACGGTACGGGCATCATTACTGTCCGCGCTACTCTCACATCAAGGTACTGTCAGGCTGCAGGACGAGGCTGAGAGGGAGAAGGGTCCAGAGGAAGTGGGGACTAGTTTGGATAAAACAGAATGAATGATTGTGGTTTGGATCTGCCTTTTATTGCTGGTTTATTGGCAAAGAATGGAAAAACCGAGGAAGTCAAAGTACAAAAGGCCAAGCAGGATGGTCATGCACGGCTACTAATAGTTTGGAGATGGCTTAAAGTATTGCATAAGTGTAGTAGATGTTTTCCAATGCCCATTACTTATTGAGCACATAATATTGCATAACTCTCAGGTCTTGGGTAAAAGGCCCATACCTGATATTGGACTATGAGTAAAGAACCTGCTTCAGAATGTATGGATAGATACAGTCAGCATCCAGGGAAACGCCCTTTAATTTACCAATCATTTATTAAATAAATAAATATGAAATTAATGAAAAAGGTCAAATTGACGCAGGCTCTATGATGTGAAATCGGCTTTTAGGAGCTTTTAATCGTATTATAATTGTTCCTCCATTCGACATTGTATTCAGAGTGATTCATGCATGTTTTCATAACCTTTCTTCTCCTGTGGATAAAACGCCATTGCTCCGTCAGTCCAGGTCTTCACTGCTCCTGTGTCACCTCCACTGATATTTACTTACCTTGTTCAGCAATTCTTTTTTCTTAAACTGTGACACACGTAGGATTTAGAAGTGTCCCATATCCATTATGGTGCAAATTAAAAATGTTCCACAGTAAGCTGATTTTTTAGATCAATATTAGGATTAAAGATATCCTAAACACAACATAATGATCCAGGGCATTATAGATTAGAACTATAATACAAAAAAGCACACCAGGTCTTCTTTAAGGCAAAGCAAGCTCCTAACATCAAAGAGCCATCCCCCGTTCACATTCATGCTCCAGAGTATGCAGGCTGAGGAAGAGGTGCAGGAAGGGTCTTGCCCAGGGACACAACAGCAGCATGCAGCGGTGTTGTGTCCCTGGGCAACACTGCTGCATGCTGGGTTAACCCGGAGGTTACCCACCAACCTACAGGTAAGTGTGCAGAAAGAAAACGTAAACCTAAATATGATCGAAGAAATGTTGAGTGGCAATGACCAAATGTTAATGCTAATCACTCATTAGATTCCTCTCATCTGTAAGTCTATTTGTGTTTAATTTTGTGTTCAAATTTGATTTCATTTATTTCTTTACATTTTTTATTATTTTTTTTATTTTTTGCATGAATGGAAAATTACATAATTATGCCACTTCCCCCTCTGGAAAGTCCAGGATGATATCTCTGATTTTTTTTACAGATCAATAACAGTCTGGTCACTACGTTTGTCTCCTCCAGTTCAGATGGCTTTGATTGACAGGTGGATTACCCAATCAGTGACATGGATCACAGCCGACCCTTCTCACCCTGGACACGGACTATTTCAGGCATGAGGCCACTCCCCTCAGGCATGAGGCCACTCCCAGGCAGGAAGCCACTCCCCTCAGACAGGAGGCCACTCCCCTCAGGCATGAGGCCACTCCCCTCAGACAGGAGGCCACTCCCCTCAGGCATGAGGCCACTCCCCTCAGGCATGAGGCCACTCCCAGGCAGGAAGCCACTCCCCTCAGACAGGAGGCCACTCCCCTCAGGCATGAGGCCACTCCCCTCAGACAGGAGGCCACTCCCCTCAGGCATGAGGCCACTCCCCTCAGGCAGGAGGCCACTCCCAGGCAGGAAGCCACTCCCCTCAGACAGGAGGCCACTCCCCTCAGGCATGAGGCCACTCCCCTCAGACAGGAGGCCACTCCCCTCAGGCATGAGGCCACTCCCCTCAGGCAGGAGGCCACTCCCCTCAGGCATGGGGCCACTCCCCTCAGACAGGAGGCCACTCCCCTCAGGCATGAGGCCACTCCCCTCAGGCAGGAGGCCACTCCCCTCAGGCAGGAGGCCACTCCCCTCAGGCAGGAGGCTACGGTCCATCCGGTCCAGAACCTCCCGCCACAAGAACAGTTTCTTCCCCTCTGCAGTTGGACTCATGAACACTTAACACCTGCCACTTTAACAATTATTCAACCAATACTAATGACACACTGTTCACTTTCTGTGCTATTTCCGACCATCTATATATTTTTGTGTGTACATACCCAGACAAGTTTATTTTTTATTCTTTACTTTATTTTATTAGTACATTTTTTATTTATGCATGCCATATTTGACTCTATAGACGTTGGTATTATTATTTATTATTCATTGTTTCATGTTGAACGCCGAGACAAGTTTGCGAACTGTGTTCAATGAAGTCATGACTGAAAAACATGACAGATTTCTGCAGAATCTTTGAGTGAAGCACAAACTCTGTCTCTTGGCGAGAGACTTTTGATTTAGCTCTAAATTAAACAGTAGGTGAGCAATGAGCACTTTTGTTTCACATGTCTCACTAAAACAAACACATGGGATTGCACGGTTCTGTTTGAGTTTGGCTGAAGGCGCGATGGAGGGCAGAGTGACCGGACTCACTCTTCTTCTTAACACTGGAGTAGTGTGCATTCTGGATTCTGATGTAACTCCAGCAGCGGAGCATTGAAATCCTCAGTCATCCAGTGATCACGAGGGCCTGACCCACAGTGTGCAATGACATTTCAGTTCAAGCACGGAGCGTTCTTCCAGAGTGACTTGTAGATCCAGCCTGGCACACAGACTGACAAGTGAACACACGATGGTGGCGAGGCAGTGACATTATCATCTCGTCACATGGGGATTTGACCCTCGACCTCGACTGCACACGAGCTGTCTGAACGATCCCGTATGATGTGACGCATCATGAGCGCACAGACCTCAATATAGCGCGCATCTTTGAGCGTTTCCTCCAGTTGGTGTTTTAAACAATGCAACGTTTTCAAACTAAACAATATAGACAGTATTTTGAATCGTAGACATTCAAAGAAACGGAATTCTATCCTTGTCCGTTGCTGGATCACTTTGCTGATGCTAACCTGGAGTCACGTCAAGTCGAAAAAATGAATGATTGAGCCAATCCTCATATGAAAGTATACAAAGCATCTTTATTGAATGATATTTATGTCATTTATCTGGACTCCTCACCAGTAAAAGAAGATGTTTCTTTTCAGAAGCACACAACATCAGAAAACTCTACTTAAAGCTAGTTAGCCTTAGAGTTTACAGACTCAACAATGACTTTAATACGACTTTGACCTCACCTAAATGAGATCCAGATCAAACCCTCTTCTGAATAACTTCTTTTTCTTTTTTTTTTTTAACATACAGACAATATCTCTCACTACAGCAGGGCCCTTGGGCAACACTCCTCAACATTACAGAGCCTTGGCATTGTGAATGTGTTAGCCCAGTTGGGTTTTGGTGTGAGCAAAACAAGGGAGCAGAATGGCTGCCAGTCTGCAGCTGTAAGTGTGAAATATTGAAATAATGATGTAAAAAGTCACATAACACTTCAGGATAAGTGCAATAAACATGGTTAAAAGCTATAAGAAACTATATATGTTCACGTAGATCACCATCCTCATAAGAAAACACATTCAGGATCTAAAAAGGCTTGTTTTTTCTGTTGATTTCCTGTTCAAAACTGCCAAACTGAGAAGCCCCACCTCTTCATAATGACATTTCACTGTCACAAACAGCAGCTTTTCATTTACATGTTTTTATGTTTGTAGAGTTGCAGTTGAACCCGACGCTTATGACCTGGAGTCGGAATTTTTCAAATAACTGCAACTGGGCATGAGGTTATGGGCGACGATGCGAATGGGACACGAGACATTTTCTGAGCACTGAAGCCTCAAGTCCAGGACAAAACAACTCAAACCAAAACACAACTTTGAGCAAGAATAACGAGCTAAACATGGTTGAATGGTTGAACTGAGAGCCTTCACTTGCAGATAAAGGACACATCTGAGTTTTCTCCTCATTTCACGGACTCAGCTCAGAAGCTCCAGAATCGCCTCACTGAGCTGCAGAGGCCGCACTAGCACCAGTTCATGATTGACTGCGGGTGCTGGGCTTCATGTAGTGATAGGGTAATTGTCCCAAAACATCAAAACAGCTTGGCCATCATGTTCAATGTTTTTGTAATTATACATCCCATTGGATTTGAATATAATAATTTGATTTATACATGTGGTGGTTCCATTATAGTTACTTCTATATTTGGATCACTTTTATGTCAGTTAATGGTTGATACTGGGCATTGGCAGGCACTTAAAAGTCATGTATCAGCGTGCAATCCCACTTGAAAAGATGTCAAACACAACAATAAAAGTAATGTGGACACGTAAAAGATCGTGGCTAAATGGTCCTTACTTTGTGTGCAGAGTCCGTTGGTGCAGTTCTCGGAGGCCTGGCCGGGCCCCTCGCACAGTCTCCCTCGGTGTCGGGGGGCCGGGGAGTTACACTCGCGGCCGCGCTGCCGGTCACACTGGACGCTGCACACTGTCCACTCGCTCCACTCGTCCCAGCCGCCGTCGACTGCACAACACGAGCGAAGGGGGAACAAAAAACACGGAGAATCAATTGGCGGCGACGCACTGAAACGCACTTTAGCTGTGAATGAGTGATTGTAGTAGTTCATGAAAAGGTATTTTGTTACTTAGGCTAAATAAAAGTACAGCGACTGGAGCATAAAATAAAAATAACACAAATCTAGGCAAGGCGTATTTATTTGTAGAGCTAAATTTGTACATAAGGTAATTCAAAGTGTGCGACAGAACAGGAAAAGCTCAATTAAAATCACACACATTGTTGGTGCTGCCCGCTCTGCCTCTCCTCACCTCCTCACCGTGGACCCGGCCCGCCGCCCCGCCCCCCCGCCCCGCCCGCCGCCCCGCCCGCCACCCCGCCCGACGCCCCCCCCGACATTCAAAATATTTGTTTACTAATATTCCAATTTATTTCCAGGTTTCATATAGTTTTTTCTTCAAGTTCATTTTTTCCCCCATATTTTAAAGTTTTAAATTCAAACTTTTTTATTCTTTTGCCGCAGGAGGTGTTTTCTTTGGTCTGGTCTGGATTTGAAACTTGAAAAGAAGATCTGCTGCTGCTCTTGCGTCATGAGTTTGAATTTAGCCCCCGACAGTTTGCTGCATGTCCTTCCCTCTCTCATCCCTGTTTAATGCTCTACTGTCGTGTCTAATAAAGCCTACGGGACAAAAATCATTTAAAAAAGGGGAAAACAAAATCTGAACGTGTAATAAAAAGAAGAAAAAAAAATCTTAAACTGAAAATAAATTTGAAACTTCAAATTATAATTGGATAAAAGTCAACTTTTGGAAATAAATTCATTATTTTTCGCATTCAAAATGTGCTTTTCCAGCTTCACACTTTTATTTTTCAGTTTCAAAGATTACAGGCCGCTCCTGGCTTCATAGTAATGTGGAATAACAACCGTTTGAAGAATTATTGTTCAGCCGCGACACAATCCAACCACGGGAAGAGCACATATGGTTGACAAACTCTGTTTGCACTTCGTCACAGATGCACCAGAAAGAAAGATCTGACACCACATTTGTTGTTTTCCCGTTTTAATTGTCAAAGCTAATAACAACTCGGCATCCACGTCGCATGCTAATGAGCCAGATTTGTCTTTGGAAGTTCTAAAATTTGGGTGGCAAAGCTAAACTCACGCAATCTTTAGTCAGGTTCCAACATCATGAAAGCTAACAAAATAAAAGGAAAAAAAAAGACATATTCACCTTTTTATAAACCTATTACGTTCAGATCCAACTCGTCTTTTCTCATTTCCTCCAACTCTAATCAACTTTTTTGACTTTCCCTTCACAAACAACTCATCCCAAAATAACTCACCTCAACTTCGTCCTAACTTTGACTTCGCCTTTCCGTATTTAGTGAACAGTTGGTGCGGATATTTCCTTTGCGGGCAGACACCGGGGCCCCGCGTTCGCCCATAAATCTCGCCGACACTCTGAGCCAAAGGGTGAAAAGCAGGTACAGCTTGAGAGACACTTTCTCCCCATTAACCCGTGGGCCGGCTGTTACAATGGGATTTGAAACTATAGAATGCTAATCGCCGGGGTTCTGCCGCGCCTTGTCATCCGATCAACAAAGAGCTCATCTGCTTTAGCTCCACAAACACTTGGGGGGACCATATGGCGCCTGAAGATTCTGGCAGGGCTTCCCATCAGTATAATACAGTCTTGTGGGCATTGTGGAAGGTAATTTTCTCCTCTGATGTTCACAGGGACCATAGCGACACCTTTCATCTGCTTGTGTTTTCTAGCTGTTGGCTGGAGAGGCAAATGATTGGAGGACGGAACCGGGTCTGAACCAGGACTGAACCAGGTCTGAACCAGGACTGAACCAGGACTGAACCAGGTCTGAACCAGGACTGAACCAGGTCTGAACCAGGACTGAACCAGGACTGAACCAGGACTGAACCAGGACTGAACCAGGTCTAAACCAGGTCTGAACCAGGACTGAACCAGGACTGAACCAGGTCTGAACCAGGACTGAACCAGGACTGAACCAGGACGGAACCAGGACTGAACCAGGTCTGAACCAGGATTGAACCAAGACTGAACCAGGTCTGAACCAGGTCTAAACCAGGACGGAACCAGGTCTGAACCAGGTCTGAACCAGGTCTGAACCAGGTCTGAACCAGGACTGAACCAGGACTAAAACAGGACTAAACCAGGACTGAACCAGGACTAAACCAGGTCTGAACCAGGTCTGAACCAGGACGGAACCAGGTCTGAACCAGGTCTGAACCAGGACTGAACCAGGTCTGAACCAGGTCTGAACCAGGACTTAACCAGGTCTGAACCAGGACTGAACCAGGACTGAACCAGGACTGAACCAGGATTGAACCAAGACTGAACCAGGTCTGAACCAGGTCTGAACCAGGACTGAACCAGGACTAAAACAGGACTAAACCAGGTCTGAACCAGGACTGAACCAGGTCTGAACCAGGTCTGAACCAGGACTGAACCAGGACTGAACCAGGTCTGAACCAGGTCTGAACCAGGACGGAACCAGGTCTGAACCAGGACTGAACCAGGACTGAACCAGGTCTGAACCAGGTCTGAACCAGGTCTGAACCAGGACTGAACCAGGTCTGAACCAGGTCTGAACCAGGACTGAACCAGGACTGAACCAGGTCTGAACCAGGTCTGAACCAGGACGGAACCAGGTCTGAACCAGGTCTGAACCAGGACTGAACCAGGTCTGAACCAGGTCTGAACCAGGTCTGAACCAGGTCTGAACCAGGACTGAACCAGGACTGAACCAGGACTGAACCAGGACTGAACCAGGACTGAACCAAGTCTGAACCAGGATTGAACCAGGACTGAACCAGGACTGAACCAGGTCTGAACCAGGTCTGAACCAGGACTGAACCAGGACTGAACCAGGTCTGAACCAGGTCTGAACCAGGACGGAACCAGGTCTGAACCAGGACTGAACCAGGACTGAACCAGGTCTGAACCAGGACTGAACCAGGTCTGAACCAGGTCTGAACCAGGACGGAAACCAGGACTAAAACAGGACTAAACCTTGGACATGTCTTGGATCATTTTGTCGGCATTAGCTGCAGAGGGGATTTGGGAATCTTATTAAAATGGCTATAACCAAATCATTCCACGTAATAAATTAACATTTGTCTTTCTTCAGTGCAGATATATTGTAAAAACAGCATTTTGGGTCATCTTCATAATTGTAGAATGTTTTTACTGTTCAGAAACCAGGAAGTGCATGCTAGTTCAGCAAAACTGACTGTGGCCTCTGAAAGTCGGGAAAACTGCTTGTAAACTTTTAAATCGCAGTGAATAATTAGGTGATAAGTGTAGTGGCGATTTGTCTATAAAACTAATTTAAACTAACTAGGCTAGGCTAAAAAACCCTAACCCTTGTCCAGGGTTACCAGGGTACGCAGTAGATTAATCAAATGTAAAAAAGCGATGCATTACAAGCAGGTTTATTGTACACTTTAGCACAGCAAACATGGTAAAAACTGTTAAACTGTTAAAAAAAAATCATATGCCCACAATGCACCGCTGAGCCCCTCCCTCTTCTTTTCCCACTTTTTTAAGACAGTAAAAATCAGAAACAGAACCTTTGAGAAAAAAATAAAACCTAAGAATAAAACTATAATACATAAATATGTTTATTTTAAGTCAATAAACCTTTTGAAAAATTAAGTAAAAACAGAAAAATTGGTTTGCAGTGAAAAAATAAAACAGTTTTAGTGTGAAAACTTGGAGGCAGTATGCACTACTAAATCTACTCGCTACTTCCTAACTCTCCCACGCCGTCTGACATTGTTAAGATTCACATGCTTGAATTGTTGGGTGTTTACGGCCTTAGAACAAGTTGTTTTCAGGCGGTGAAGTGAAGCAGAACGGGCCGTCAAAGCGAAGTCAATCTTGGAACTGCCTTTTTGGAATTTTTGCAGCAGACAGTGCACAGAAGTCTGATTTTGTCACGTAATAAAATCAAATGTGCTTTGTCCCAGTACAGACATGTTGTAAAAACATCTCTTAAGGTGGAAATGAGACCGCTGTGTGCTGTCTGCATCTTAATATAGAGCGTTATATTCGCCACACACAAAAAAGGTAGTGCGTTGTTAGCATGCTAATGTTTGTTAGCTTTACTGTTACTAAACTTGCCCTCTGAAAGTTGTCAAAAGGGCTTATAAACTCATCAGGTTAATAATTAAGACTTTGACTTTATTTGGTGCATTTATACCTGTTGTACATATAGATGATAGTTTTACACCAATCGAGCATTTGTGGAGCAAACTTTGAAAAATCTGTAGAAAATAACAGGAAGTGACATCACACTTGGGACACACCAATTCTAGCACAAATAAACTATACTTATGACCCTCTAAACATTAATTCAACAAACTAAAGTTGCTCTCATATATTTTCATTTGTCAAATATAACAAATTGTGACATTACATGAGTTTGGCCCAGTATTTGCTGGGTAATTTCTTAGTGTGATCATCAATTATTCAATTCTATTTTGGAATAACATTTGTATATTTTTTTAGCAACATTTTAAATATATAAATCTTTTTAGTTCAATTATGCACTTTAACTATTAGGATCTGGCACTTTTTATTATTATTTCTATTAACTCGTGTTCACAATGTTTTTCATGTGCTTTGAGTGTTTTGTAACTTATGTCTCGCTTTGTTTGTGTGGTTGTTTTTTATCTATCTTGTCTTGTTATGCCGCTTTGAGCTTTTTTACACACGTCTTTCCAGTGTTTTTTTGGCCGTGGCTGGAGAGCCTGCGCGGTCAAATGGCCGCGCAGTTTCAGGGACCGCAGCATTTCCCTTATAGCCCGTTATAGCCTCATGGCTAACCCTAACCCTAACCTTAACCCTAACCCTAACCCTAACCCTAACCCTAACCCTAACCCTAACCTTAACCTTAACCCTAACCTTAACCTTAATCTTAACCCTAACCTTAACCCTAACCTTAATCTTAACCCTAACCTTAACCCGGCGCGGTCTAAAACGGCGCTAAAACGCGGTCAAATAGCGTGCAGTTTCAGGAGCCGCGGCGCGCAGCCGGCACAAAAATAACATGGCTTTTTTGGCCGCGCGCTGCGGCTCTGCAGACACTGCAGACACTCCCTTTTTTTAACTGCAAATGGCAAATAAACTCAACTAAAACAGTTTAAAATGAACTAAAACAGTACAATCGTGTACAGCACCAAGAACATGACAGTCAGATGAAGAACCGAGCCTTGCATCACAAATCCCATCCGACTGTAAAAAATAAAGCAAAGGAAAAGAACACTACACATGCCACAACACACAGCACCGACGTTTCCTCCAGCAGCTGCTCCGCCGCTTGTTTTGAGTCTTCTTCTGTGTTTTTGCGCCTTCAACTCGTGATGCAAACGACACGCTGGGCTTTGGAACGCCGCTGTATCGCTCTTTCCTTTGACCATGCTGAGTGAGTGCGTACTGTTTTCCGGCCTGCTGCACGAGGCGGCGGGCGGTGTCTGAATGCGCTCATCGGCCCCGCTCCAGGTACCGGCAGGCGGCTCTCTGCCTGCACCGGGTTGCATCAGGCGGAGCTCTGTGTAGAAGCCTCTCATCTCCCACCATTAGAGACAAGCGAGGAATACAAGCGGGAAACGGGTTCAAAGTGGGGAGCGTCGAGGTGCAGTATTATCACGCTGTATTTAGAGGTGCACGCTGTAACTGTTCTTATAAGGATTGCAATTTTAAGGAAGTCAATACAGTAATGTGTTATAATAAAAATACATGGATTAGATTACAGTTACTGACAGCGTCACCAGATCTAGTCCAGTTTTAGTGTCCGAGTTCTAATATTGTCGCAATTTCGATACTAAAGAATATACTTTTCTATGTGAGACTTACTTTCTTTAAGTAAATAATAATTACTTTTTCACAGCACGGGAGGTGGATAGGGCTTTAAGATAAGATAAGATATTCCTTTATTGTCCCACATGGGGAAATTTCATTGGTGCAACGCAGGTAGGATACAGAAGAACGCAGGTAGATACAGAGGTAGATACAGAAGAACAGATCACTTATAGGAAGTCTGAAAAACACTTTCAGTAGAAGATCTCCTATAAATAAACAAAAACTCCCATAGACAAATAAATAAATAAATAAATACCATTGCATGTGATCCCGACAGTAATTGCACATGAATATGTGTCACGACAGCACATAGATTGCACATGAATTTCATAGTAATTGCACATGAATTGCACATGAATTCCAACAGCAATTGCACATATGACAGAATTGCACATCAGTATTAGGTTAGGTCAGTATTGCGACGGGATAACGTGACGATCTCCGGGTAAGACGACTGTTCTCCGCAGTTTCATGAGTTCCTCCTTTGTGTAAACGCGGTACGGCGCCGGCCGGGGGGCGGGGCCGGAGCCGGGGGGCGGGGCCGGAGCCGGGGGGCGGGGCCGGAGCCGGGGGGTGGGGCCGGAGCCGGGGGACTCAGAGCCAAGACACATCGCAACGACAAGACGAAAACACTCAATCCAGCCGAATAAAGTCAAAACAAGTTAATTTAAAGCGATTCCAGTGCGTGTCCCGATCGTTCGTGAAGTTCCTCTTTCATATAAACGTGTATATAAACGTGTATATAAACGTGTATATAAACGTGTACCGACGACACGGCGTACTTTAGCGCGGCCGGAGGGCAGGGGGGGGCTGGTGCTAGCTCACGTCACAACAACACGACGAAAAACGCTCAAATCCAGCCGAAAAAAGTCCAAAACAGTTGAATTAAAAAACTATTCCAGCGCGTGTCCCTATCGTACAGTAAAATAGAAAAAATATACTAACTATATTTACAAAATATAGGAGATAAAGCACAATAAGTGTGAGAAAGAAGAGAGAGCGTTTACACCGGGCTGCCAGCTGTACCAGCGCCTTATGACAAACACTTTAACATGGAGTGTTCTACAAAACGGCATTAAACATTTCTATTTAGCATCTATTGTATGTTATTACAGGTGTCTTCATTGCACAAAATCATGTATCTACTGCCATTTTACTGTTGTTGGATTAAGGTAATGTTCTTTGAGTAAATGCAACAACAAATGCCTCTAAATGTCTTCAGTCCGTTAAAACCAGGGCTGAGTGGTCCTCTTAACTCTAATCTATAAGACTATTAGTGAAGAAAAAGCTTCAGTTGTAGTCTATTTGTGGTTGTGCAGAGAGCTGGAAGTCACATGCCCTGTGTTCATGTCATGTGCTTTTACTATACATGAACTTTCTTAATTGTCTCAATGTGTAAATGTTTTTTTTTATAATTGTGAGCAGCAAGTTTGGCCCAGAGGTTTCCATCCTAATGTTTTTTTACTGGTTAAATGAAGGTTAATAAATACATGTATTCTTACAGTTTGTATTACCACATCAATTCACAGGTAATTAGTTCATTCTCATCAGTTGATCACCAGCATTTGTACATTAATGAGTGAGAGAGACGCTTTGCAAAATGAATAGTCTGGTCATACAAACAACCAGAAGACTTATGGCCCTGAATATGGACCTGTACAAAGGCATATTTAGCCTCACAGCGCTTCCTGCTGCTGTGAGATATTGCCGTGTGTCATTTGGGGTTATTTGTGGCCTGTAGAGTAGAGTAAAATTGCCCATTACTTTCTTTTGTAGTTTGCCCCTTCACACAAATTGTTAAGCTCGTGTCCTGGCCAAAAAACATCACTGTGCCGACCGCGAGGATAGAGATACATATACCTTTATTCCATACTGTGGAACTTTCTGGGCAAAGCAAAAACATCAGTAACCGTTTATAACAACTACACTTTAAATGGGCTTAATAAAACAACAAAGACTCAATTCAAAATGAAAACAATTGTTTAGTAAGAATGATTTAGGCTTAGAAACCACTTGATTCCATCCATTCCATCTAAGGCTTTGTTCATGCATTATTAATGCTAATTACAGTGCATCTCCATGGATACAAGTAGTACTTTGTGACTACCATACTTTCCGGACTATAGAGCGCTCCTGAATAAAAGCAGCTGCAACAAAATGTACATACGGGCCACACCGATCTTTTGACCGGCGGGGGGGTCTCTCAGCCCGAGGTCAGTGGGTCTAATTAGACTCATTTCAGTTCATATATTCAGTGAATATGAGTTGGATTGTAATAAAACACAATGTCCCCTCTGTCCCTACTGTCCCTCCTGTCCCCTCTGTCACTACTGTCCCCTCTGTCACTACTGTCCCCTCTGTCCTTGATGACTCCTTGTGTGAGCTGATTTGCCTGTGTCTGCATCTTCACATCTGGTTCATCTGCTCCTGAGCTCGTACTTATCGAGAGAGTGTTACGTTGTAACATGAAATATTTACACAGAAATATGATCTACGGTAGTGATCCCGGGGTTCTCTTTTGACGACAGAGTCAGGTCTGCCCAAGAAAGTCTCATTTCAATGCTGCAGGTTCTAAACTGCAGACCGCCGTATATCACATGCCCACGCTCCGCATGTGCGTTCAGCCGCCTCTAGATTCACTTCCTCATTAGACTAATTTCTCTGTGAATATGAGTCTGATTGTAATAAAACACCCAGCATTTTGACGCTTAAAATAGAGAGAACCTGACGTGTCCCCTGGACAATGACCACTGTCTACTGATGGCTCAGTGTGCGCTTCCTGCTATAGTGCCCGTGGCATATAAACGTGGCCGTTTATATGGTGCATCCATAAATTGGATGCACCATTGTAATGACCACAGGTTTCAAAGCGTGGTAAAAAAGTAGCGGCTTAAAGTCCAAAAAGCACGGTAGCTAAAATGTATGTACTTAATGCACCTATATTATTGAACTTGTATTAATGTTTCTGTCTTGATTTAATCAAATTATTCTTATGTCAAGCCCATCCATCTCAAGATACATTTAACACCGTCCAGTCAAATAACATCTCCATGGAGACAAGCACCAAAGTTACATAGTGCACATTTAAAATGGCTCATGGTTGCATTCACACTTGTTCTTGTTTGAGCTCAGTTAAGACCTGATGTAGCCTTGGTTTGGTCCTGTTCTGATCCTGGTTTTGTCCTGGTCTAGTCCAGGTTTCATTTCAGGATTAGTCTCAGATCAGCCACACTTTTGTGTAAGAGTGAACGAGTCTTGTATGTCTCTAGTCAGTGCAAACCTGCCACAATTCCAGCTCCAAACGTTCATTACTAGTGTGGTGCAATTGTGTTCTTTTTTTCCTGTTTTTAAATTTTAACCTACATGACCTTTACCAAATCCACAGGGACGCACCATTACACCAGCAGGGGGCGGCGTCAGCAATGGCGTCGACCTGTAGCATTTTTTTAGCGTCAGATATTTATGATGATTGGTGCCCTTTTCATTTTTAGTTTGAGCTGACTCTTCTAACACCATGTGATGTTTCCCTCGGCAACCACACAACACCTAGAGCTCAGAGCGGAGTTACTGTCAATTTCAACAACATGTCATGGACAAAATAAGACTACTGGAAAATGTATGAATGCTTGGTGGCCAAATATATTTTTTTTTCTTGAATTGAAAAAATCTGAAATACTTTATGTCAAATACATTCAATGATACCTCAAACAGATATTATTCATTATGTTTGATATCAAATTTAAACCTTTTCTGTTGAGCACAACTAATCTAAAATGAAAATCTAAATTAACATGGTTTTATTTTTAAGTCTTTATTTTAGTAAATTCATTAGCTACAAAGTTACTTACTGGGGCTTTAATTAAGGGATTATAAGTCGGGCTAGGGTAATTACGTAGTTACTAAGCCTGAAACATTCTTAACAATACTATTTGTTTATTATGAATTAAGTGTTCATGCTTTACAAAGGCTAATTAAAGCACTGTTATTATTAGAGCTGGGTTTCGATTCAAATTTCAAGAATCGATTCCGATTTTTACGTTTCAAAATCGTTTTTTTTCGATTTTCTCAGATTCCATCCGATTCGCTCCGATTTCGATCTGATTTCCGATTCGATCCGATTTCGATCTGATTTCCGATTCGATCCGATTTCGATTCGATCCGGGGGTTAATGTTATTAAAAATGAAAAATGTATTTGAACCGTTTCCTTCACTTCATGACTGTGTAGAGATGCAACATATTAAAACTAGTATTATATCAATATTAAACAGCAAATCTTACAAGTATTGGTAGTTACTGATGGAAGACTGATGAAAAGGTTAAGGGTCAATCTACCTTCAAGAAAGATAATCCAGGAGTCCTGAATTATCTTTCTTGCAGGTAGATTGAAGTTCACTGAGGAAAATGTAGAAAATAATTTTAATTAAAAAAAAATAAAAAATCGATCTTTGGACGTACGAATCGATAATCGGTCATTAATATGCGAATCGATTAAAAAATGAATGGTACCACTTTATATGTATGGCCCCTAATTATCGTTTTTAAAGCATGAACAAAAACTTTGTTATTTATTAACAATACTTCAGGCTTAGCAGCAACTTAATTTAGAGGTTAGGCTATTCATTTTGTAGTTACAAAACCGGAAAAACTCTAATCCATTATTTTATTATAAAGTAAGTCTCTGTACATGCTTTATTAAGGCTATTAAAAGTGTACTTACCATAATGTGATACCACATAATTGAACGTCAGATATCGTTTTATCCTTTTTAAACTGTACAATGAACATTCAAGAGACGAGTCCCATAAACGCGCTAGAAAAATAAATAAAAGTGCCTAAATATCCTATCCTAAGATGCAGCAACTAGCCACATAGCAGCTAACGTTTGTACCTCATTTAAACAACTTCACTACTGCCATATCGGGGTTGAACTACTTGATCTACTTCCACTCACGATGTCTGTTTTAAAGTGCAAAAATAACTATGTTTAAGTGGCCAAAATGTCTTATTGTCAATATGGTACATTATAATCCCTTCTCTGCCCTCAACACCCGACATGTGGCTCTATCTGATTTCTACACAGACTTCAAAAAACGTCAGTCTTTATTCTTCCTGTAGACACAAGCCAGCCGTCGCCCCTCTAAAAATATCCCTGAGCGTCCACGTTCGACCCACTGTCTCGTTATCGTTCCCCCACTCAAAGATGGCGGACACTGTTAGTTTACACTGAAGGAAGGTCATGAGAAATAAGAATCATGTGGCAGTGATATTCCTGTTCCAACTAAAACAATGCCCTTGATAAATACTGGCAGAAACAAGCCAGTCCAATGCTAAACAGGCACTTAACAGCTGCGAGGTAGAGCCTGGCAGACAACAACATGGTACAATGACCTGAAACTAGTCTTAGAAAGTGAAAAGTTTGGTGCCGTGGGATTACCCGGTGCAGGCATGACAACTTAACAGCTGATTGTGTTGTTTTTGCCACTGTGCCACAACGCTCGGCCCCGTTTTGTTCAAATAGATCAGCAATCAATATAAACAGGACAAAGACGCTTCCTTTCATCGATTTCCGTTGGATAAGAACAGAGAAAGAACTGGCTCGGACTCATAAAGCGAGTGGACGTTAGACTAGCAGCAGTTTTGTCGGCGGAAATGTAAAAAAAAAACGCTGTTGTTTTTTTAACTCTCGAAACAAAAGACCTGGATTGAGAAGTGTTGTCGTCACGGATACTGTTATAAAAGAAATTATTCAAGGTGGATGTGCTGCCTTGAAGATGCTGTATATCATGTTTTCTATCTTACTGATTCATTTCAAACCGTGTCATCACTCACTTACCGACTTCAATATGAACATCCTAATTATTCACTGCAATGACTTTTCAAGCACTTTTCACAACTTTCCCTGCAGCGTTTTTAACATGATAGTAAAGCTAATAGCAACTAGCATGCTAACGGTGAACCACAGAGCTGCCGGATGCGCTTCGGACCTGGGAGTGAGAAATATGATGAGTGCGACGTCATAGCAATAACAATAAATCCATAATCTAGATCTCCTTTTTTCAGTATACAGTATAAATTCTAGCTCCTATGTCAGGTCTATCAGATTGAAAATTACTTTTAGATGAGGTGAGACGTCTCTAAAACATTGCCAAGATGACCTTTGAACCCTTTTCAACCATATGCAACACAGATGGAATATGTGGTGACGTAACGTTGAGATCTTCGGTACAAAAGGTTTCAAAGAGACGTTTCGATTGATTGGTGGTTCATGTTCTGCTAATGCTCCTGCAGTACTCTCCAGTTCTCGTACCAATTCCAAGGTTTTCTCCAACAAATTCTTAGAAAAGAGTCAGCGCCACGCCCCAATCGTCCTGGAGTGGAAAAATGTAGAAAACGTTTCAAAAATCATCTAAACAATGTTTTTGAAACGAGACATTTCAGCTGCACTTCTTTGTGCTCTTGTTTTAGGGACATTTTGCTTTTTTTGATACATGTTGACCACAAAACCCTTACTTTTCTAGATGATAAATGCATTTTCTTGATATTGTAAAATCCCAATTGGAAAACAATATAATGTTTCTTGCCAGGTTAAACAATGAAACGTTGATGATGTGATAAATTAACAAAGCTGAATGACAAAGACGCATAATTTAACACAATTCATTTGTTAGTAGAGGGCACGGTATAATAACGCACAACATTAACCACAGAAAGCCTCTGCTCTGAGGAAGATACTGAGAGTCCATATTTGGGGCAGGTAAACAGCAGTGACATGTGATCAGTGCATGTCAGGCTGAATGACAGATGCATTTGCTGTAATGACTGTGTCTGTCTGGTGGTGATTGAGTGACAGACCCAGACCGAGACAGGACCGGCCCGGAGCAGCTAACGACGGGCGGAGGAGCAGAGGGCGCCAAGGGTCAGAGCTCCATCAGGACACCACCAGCTCCATCAGGACACCACCAGCTCCATCAGGACACCACCAGGTACATCAGGACACCACCAGGTACATCAGGACACCACCAGCTCCATCAGGACACCACCAGCTCCATCAGGACACCACCAGGTACATCAGGACACCACCAGGTACATCAGGACACCACCAGGTACATCAGGACACCACCAGGTACATCAGGACACCACCAGCTCCATCAGGACACCATCAGGTACATCAGGACACCACCAGCTCCATCAGGACACCACCAGCTCCATCAGGACACCACCAGGTACATCAGGACACCACCAGCTCCATCAGGACACCATCAGGTACATCAGGACACCACCAGCTCCATCAGGACACCACCAGGTACATCAGGACACCACCAGGTACATCAGGACACCACCAGCTCCATCAGGACACCACCAGGTACATCAGGACACCACCAGGTACATCAGGACACCACCAGCTCCATCAGGACACCACCAGCTCCATCGGGACACCACCAGCTCCATCAGGACACCACCAGGTACATCAGGACACCACCAGCTCCATCAGGACACCACCAGCTCCATCGGGACACCACCAGCTCCATCAGGACACCACCAGGTACATCAGGACACCACCAGCTCCGTCAGGACACCATCAGGTACATCAGGACACCACCAGCTCCATCGGGACACCACCAGCTCCATCAGGACACCATCAGGTACATCAGGACACCACCAGCTCCATCAGGACACCACCAGCTCCATCAGGACACCACCAGGTACATCAGGACACCACCAGCTCCATCAGGACACCATCAGGTACATCAGGACACCACCAGCTCCATCAGGACACCACCAGGTACATCAGGACACCACCAGGTACATCAGGACACCACCAGCTCCATCAGGACACCACCAGCTCCGTCAGGACACCACCAGGTACATCAGGACACCACCAGCTCCGTCAGGACACCACCAGGTACATCAGGACACCACCAGCTCCGTCAATACACTACCAGCTCCATCAGGACACCACCAGCTCCGTCAGGACACCACCAGCTCCGTCAGGACACCACCAGGTACATCAGGACACCACCAGCTCCATCAGGACACCACCAGCTCCATCAGGACACCACCAGCTCCGTCAGGACACCACCAGGTACATCAGGACACCACCAGCTCCATCAGGACACCACCAGCTCCATCAGGACACCACCAGGTACATCAGGACACCACCAGCTCCATCAGGACACCATCAGGTACATCAGGACACCACCAGCTCCATCAGGACACCACCAGCTCCATCAGGACACCACCAGCTCCATCAGGACACCATCAGGTACATCAGGACACCACCAGCTCCATCAGGACACCATCAGGTACATCAGGACACCACCAGCTCCATCAGGACACCATCAGGTACATCAGGACACCACCAGCTCCGTCAGGACACCATCAGGTACATCAGGACACCACCAGCTCCATCAGAACACCACCAGCTCCGTCAGGACACCACCCGCTCCATGACAACACCACGGCAATTACGTCCCATAACGGACACGTTTTACACAAAAGTTGTTTTAGCTTCATTCACACTTGTTAAACTTAACTTGACTTAAAGTTAACTTGACTCCTGTTTGAGGTCTTCTCCCACTGAGCCTCAGAAAACACACAATTTTGAGACGTCCTAACTGTGGAGGTCCGTAAATCATTGCCAGACACGTTCTGAGCATTTCTGTTGTCAAATCAGGTTCATTACACTTATTATTTTTGTGTCATGGTAATTACCGCTGCTGCTAATAAATGAGGGAACGCCTGACTGATAAAAAGCAATGACACATTATAATACAATAGACACATTATTTTAAGTTCTGAAGCTGAGAAATAAAGAGCAAACAATGAATAATAACAGGAACAAGAATAGCTAAGAAAATAGGTCATGTTAAAATGTTTGGGGCCCTTGAAGTAGACTTGTTGAGAATCACCGATCTCTTTGAGTGATTATGAAGTCTATGTGTATTTCACATTAGAGGATGCCCTGAGACTGCCATACAGAAACGACAGAGCCGTGCTGGGTTTGTTTTGGTTGAAAGTGACATCTTTAAAAACACGTTTTAGTCTCTTGACTGTTTGAGAGTGTACTACATGCCACTTGTCCTACTTTTATATAGCGTTTACAGAAAACAGAACATTCCCAAATAGTGCTGGATTGAATGTTGCGTTTACAAAGTGACAGTGACAGACAACAAGATTAAGATCATA
The DNA here is from genome assembly GCF_026437365.1 of Eucyclogobius newberryi. Taxonomy (NCBI): domain Eukaryota; kingdom Metazoa; phylum Chordata; class Actinopteri; order Gobiiformes; family Gobiidae; genus Eucyclogobius; species Eucyclogobius newberryi. Next base: position 33,241,680 of record NW_027316278.1, on the reverse strand, counting down.
TTTATTCACGATGGGCAATGTCGAGAGACTGGTTTACACTTGGGATCGCTGTCCAATTGTAGTTTAGACTGCATTGCCTTATTGCATGTGGTTTATTCAACTTCAAATCCATGGAGAATCTTTATATTGTTCAAAATTGGGATCGTATCACTTCATATTATTTAATATTATTCGAACATTGCATGATGAATCAGTACTATATTATAACATGGCTATAGATGGGTTTCAATCATGTGACGTATTTGTTTGAGCAAATAGTCAGAGCATAAAACTGATAATTTAAAGGGTTTATACTTGAAGAGGAGTTGCTGACATTTAAAAGCAGAGATACACTTTTGTGGACATTTCCATCTGCTCTTCTTCGTCCACACGTCCTCAAAGCTTTCAAGAGCACGGACTTTGTGTCTGAGCCTAAATATAACACTCAGTTGGAAATGAGGCTCCTTAAAACTGTCTGCAAGTAGGCTATCGTTTATTAGCATAGCCACTAGCATTAGCCAGCTGCTAACAACCTGAAACAAGCAGCTCAGCCTCAGTCTGGAGTGATGTCAGTAAGTCCACTGGTCTTTGTGGACAGAAAACAAAGACTCTTTTGTTTTGGGGCAGCCCACAGTGAACATGTGGCTTTTGTCCTCAAGGTGGCAGTAGCTACGAGTGTGTGACGTCACTTCAGACTCATGAATAGATGTGAAGTCTTCAGTTACTTTTGCTTGTTTGGTTATTAGTTGTATTTACTTTTTAAAATAATTGTACTTCTCAAAATTGTTTTTGGCACCATTCTTTTACTTGAGTAAGAATAGTTGTTAAGTATTGAAATAAAAGTTACAAATTACTGAAGCTTTATGTTGAAGATTTTAAATGATTTGAACAATTATGTTTCTTGTACCGCTCTTTCAGCTAATATTTATTTATTTTCTTTTATTGGGTTCTTGGGTAAGTTTTATCATTCATAAATCTGATGTTACATTGGGAAATAAACTCTTAAACAAATATTTTATTTTCTTCTTCGACCACTACTTTGCACTGTAGGGATGTCAGTATCAAGTATCAAAAATTAAACTAGTAAAAAAAAAGTATAAAAACCATCTTCTAACATAAACAAAGTACAAGTATTTTACATTCTATATTCTCACTGTGTATCAAAATCAGTATCAAGATTGAGCCAATTCCTTATTTTATTCTTTATTTATTGGGGAAATGTACAAAAGCATTAATTTTGGAAAAGAAAATATAAAAAGTAAGGTGCATATGACAATAAAAACACACATTAAATTACAATTATACTCCTGCATTAGCTCATTATAAATATTCTCAATACTCAATAAGACACACAAAACACAATAAAATGTCACTTGAGCACTATTTTTGTCAACTCACACTAGCAACAAGAGACAACCGGGCAATCCTTTTCTCTCCTATTTCCTTTCAAAATGCATCTTAACAGCCTAACTCACCAGGTACATGTTTAGTGTGGTGTGAGCAAGTCAGTTTATCCACATTCAACAAACACTTTCTACCAAAAAACACACTTCTTTCAAACCAGGGAGTAACGAATCCTCCTCCTTCTGTGTACAAATCCACTATAATTCAGATAATTCAGTGTTTTTCTGTTGGGTCCTCTCAGGTTCTGCTCGTCTCAAGCGGCCGGTCTCTCAGCGTGGATGGAGGAGATTGTCGGCGCGTTTTGATTGGCTCGTGCGCGGCGTCGATAATCTCCACTTGTGCAGAATAATCCCTTAACCTTCGCACATCCCAGACACGAGCTGCACATGCGTTTGTTTATATCAGGCCGAACTGTCTGCCACCTAAAGCTTTCAGTTTAGATACACGTGTTGTTTGTGTGCATCTTTTCTCTCTACAACATGTTTTTGTTTGCATAATGAAGCCAGCATTTGGATGATGTATATTCTTACTTTTAGCATATCATGTTTTGCTGTATACAATATATAAGTATGGAAAAATAAATGTTGACTCTAAACAAATAATATGTTTCTTTGTATTTATTTTACACTGATTAAGATATAAGATATAAGATAAGATATAAGATATTCCTTTATTGTCCCACGTGGGGAAATTTCATTGATGCAACGCAGGTAGATACAGAGGAAAAGAACAGATCACTTATAGGTGCAGCTAACAAGGATTTTAGTATTCGACTAGTTATATTGTATATTGAAAGGTTTTAAATACATTATCAAAAACATAAAGGTTGAAATATGGTGACTGAAGGTTAATTAAGAATTTTGAAAAAGTATATTATTGATTCGAATTTTTCACTGTCTTTTGTTATATAAAAATGGTCTTTTTAAATGTGTTTTAGAGCAGTGGTTCTCAGCCTTTTTCTCCCTGAGACCCTTATTTCACCTCTTACCAGTGAAGCCACTGTCTCATAAGGAAAAATATCATTACTTTATGGTTACTATAGATTTTATAAAACAATAATTATTAGAAAATACTTTATAGATGAAATGAACATGCCATCCCTTCAATAAATTGACACAATGTAGTTGTTTGGATCTCTTTTCTTAGTTCTTAGAGTCTGTATTTGTGGTTTACAGTCACCTAGTAACGGTCAAACAATCATTGCAACCTTGATATTAAACTAAGAAGAGAAATAGAATTGTAGGATAATCTACTTCGAACATGTTTATTTACAGAGATTTGAAGGTAAACTATTAAACTTGGAGGTACACCACCTATTTGTCTCCACGGAGCTGACATTGCTTTGTCTGGAATGTTCCGCAGTATGGCATTTAACATATCCATCTCCATAGCGATCAGGTGACGCCACAAGGCCAAGTACAGGTCAGATCTAGCTTTACATAAAGGAAATGAGATCAGTGGAGAGGCGAGTCTGCTCACAGTTAGAATGCAAGTCTTTCAAGCTATTTTGAGCAATAAAATCATCCGAGATTATCCAACATCACAGGCATAGCATCTCCATGGTGACAAGAAAGTATTGGATCCCACCAGAGACGCTACATTATGAGCCTTTAACTTAACATATTTAAATTGAAAAACTTGAATTTAGCGTAATTCAACCCTTATTATGGAAAATACAAAACTCTGTTGACATCAGAAGTAAAGGCAATGCACTTTCAGGCAATTTAAATGAGGCTGACAACAATAGCTAACAGCAATACCTTACTGAACATATTTGTAAGTCGCTGTGTCAGGTGATGTGATGGTATGTATTTTCAGGGTATTTGACGTGTCTGTCGTCGCCCCCTGCTGTCTCTTAATGGAAAACCAAAATTTGCTGACAACAACTCTGCTGAGAAACCCTGGCTCTTTTTTTAGTTTTTGGCAACATGACATTTTTGTATGTGATTATACTGGGATGGAAAAAATATGGGAGAAAAAAAAACTGTTGCGTCTGTTCTCTGACAATGTATTTTCACAAGGGAACAGCAGGGGGAGCTCTATCTCCAAGTTACATAGTTCTGCTTTAAATTATGAATGAGTCTAGGGCCTTTAAAAATACAAAGGTGTTTAGGGCTAAGACTAAAATGTTGCAGGATTAAAGTATAAAAGCTAAAACAAATAGATATAAGAACGGAGGAAAAAAGAGGTCTGAAAAGTGTAATTGAAGATTTTAAAAATACTTCCTGGCGTCTGTCTCGGCTGGTGACATTTTACCTGAATCATCTCACACAAATGTCAGGAGTAATAACGGCTGTGTGGGACAAAACAAAGAAGAACTTTTATTTTCTCTCAATGGTAAGATGTTTTATAGAAGAGAAATTGTGTGTCTAGGGTGAAGTACTCAAACATCCATCTACAGTTTGTTGTAGGAAGTCAAAAAAAAGAGAAGAATGCTTCAGTTATAAACCTTTTAAAAGCATCTATTGAGCTTTGATAAATAACAGCTACTATTAAACGGAAAAATATGACTATGTTTGTCCCAGCTTTATACACAGTTGCCCACGCAATATGTAGAATTAGTTTTTTTGGGGGGTATTAAAAAAGAAACCACACATTTATGTCTTGATTGTCAACAATTATGAAAATGTTCTTTACAGCATTACCTTGATGCAAAACAAATCATGTATTTGTTTTTGCAAAAAAATAAAAACTTTTTTTTCCGAAAAACTACACAAAAAAAATTATGTGTACATAAGAAAAACAGAAAATAGGTTTACATTCATTGTTAGTGAAAAAAAAAAAACATTCACAATAGAAATTTGCTGAGGTGCAAATTATTATTATTTTTTGTGTGTGTTGTGTGATATTAATTTCCAAAAATAGAATTCATTTTTATATATTTTTTACTTTTTGCATTTTTGACTTGATTTTACCGCACAGACTCACAACTCTAGTATCTTCTACTATTTCCACATTTCCTTGTTACCTTTGATTCACCTTTCTTTCTTTCGACCGTTGGTACGGCCCTGGACACGAGTAACCCCCCCTTACAAAGACTGTTCTGTACTCACTGGGGCAGACGGCGTTGCAGGTGATCTTCTGCACGGACATGCCCTCGCAGAAGGCGCCACCGTTCAGAGGGGCGGGGTTTGTGCACATCCTGGACCGCTTCTGTATGCCCCGCCCACACGGCACGTTACAGGCCGACCACTCCGTCCACAGGGACCAGCCGCCGTTCACTGCAGGGCGGGACGGTTGAAAGAGGTTTGGGGGGGGGAAACAAGCGAGGGTGAGTTAGTTTAAGTTTGTGTGCCATTTGTAGTTTAAAAACCACTTCACAAGCAACAACCACAGCAGAAAAGAGCTGAGGCAAACACATAGGGCTTCTGGGTAATTAGATACACTCTATAGTGGAAAAAAAGCACAGTAAATAATCAAATACAGCAACTATATATATAAACAAAGGGCAAAACAATAAAACTATCAAGACACATTTTGACACTGTGAAATAAAAGTGCATCATTTAAGCTTGTGTGTGTGAAGAAGATTTTAGCATGACGAGGTGTTTTACATTTGAGGGAGGGAAGAAGCTCGAACATGGTAGTTTAGGATGTGAAGAACAAAGAGCTTTAAAAAGTCGGTTAGCACTAGTTCATATATGGAATCGGGACGTAAGTTAACCTACATGGTTAACCCTACATGGTTAACCCTACAGGGCGGCTCAGGAAGTTACTGAATCCAACATGGAGGTGACCGAGACCGGTCCCGCTCATACACAGCCAGCCCAGGCAATAATGCAGTCATTTTCTCTCTTGGGTCCAAATCCCAAGTGTACGAGGGATTTGATGTTTACAACGCTAACCCTTTATATTACAATCTGGAGCGTATCAAGGGCAGCCATATTGGATTCTGTAGCTTCCGATTCCGTATATGAACTAGTGCCGACCTTTAAAAGTCTATGTTAGTAAAGAGCCTCAAGAGAAGATGGGTCATGATTCAGAACACATTTTTTTTACCAGAGAGGACCACTAGCAGAGCGGACCACAAGCAGAGTGGACCACTAGCAGAGCGGACCACTAGCAGAGTGGACCACTAGCAGAGGACCACTTGAAGAGAGGACCAATAGCAGAGCGGACCACTAGCAGAGTGGACCACTAGCAGAGGACCACTTGAAGAGAGGACCAATAGCAGAGCGGACCACTAGCAGAGCGGACCACAAGCAGAGCGGACCACTAGCAGAGGACCACTTGAAGAGAGGACCAATAGCAGAGCGGACCACTAGCAGAGCGGACCACAAGCAGAGCGGACCAATTGCAGAGAGGACCACTTGAAGAGAGGACCAATAGCAGAGCGGACCACTAGCAGAGCGGACCACTAGCAGAGAGGACCACTTGAAGAGAGGACCACTAGCAGAGAGGACCACTTGAAGAGAGGACCACTAGCAGAGCGGACCACAAGCAGAGCGGACCACTAGCAGAGAGGACCACTTGAAGAGAGGACCAATAGCAGAGCGGACCACTAGCAGAGCGGACCAATAGCAGAGCGGACCACTAGCAGAGAGGACCACTTGAAGAGAGGACCAATAGCAGAGCGGACCACTTGAAGAGAGGACCAATAGCAGAGCGGACCACTAGCAGAGCGGACCAATAGCAGAGCGGACCACTAGCAGAGAGGACCACTTGAAGAGAGGACCAATAGCAGAGCGGACCACTTGAAGAGAGGACCACTAGCAGAGCGGACCACAAGCAGAGCGGACCACTAGCAGAGAGGACCACTTGAAGAGAGGACCAATAGCAGAGCGGACCACTTGAAGAGAGGACCACTAGCAGAGCGGACCACAAGCAGAGCGGACCACTAGCAGAGAGGACCACTTGAAGAGAGGACCAATAGCAGAGCGGACCACTTGAAGAGAGGACCACTAGCAGAGCGGACCACTAGCAGAGAGGACCACTTGAAGAGAGGACCAATAGCAGAGCGGACCACTTGAAGAGAGGACCACTAGCAGAGCGGACCACTTGAAGAGAGGACCACTAGCAGAGAGGACCAATAGCAGAGCGGACCACTAGCAGAGAGGACTACTTGAAGAGAGGACCAATAGCAGAGCGGACCACTAGCAGAGCGGACCAATAGCAGAGAGGACCACTAGCAGAGAGGACCACTTGAAGAGAGGACCAATAGCAGAGAGGACCAATTGAAGAGAGGACCAATAGCAGAGCGGACCACTAGCAGAGCGGACCACTAGCAGAGCGGACCACTAGCAGAGCGGACCACTAGCAGAGAGGACTACTTGAAGAGAGGACCAATAGCAGAGCAGACCACTTGAAGAGAGGACCAATAGCAGAGCGGACCACTAGCAGAGAGGACCACTAGCAGAGAGGACTACTTGAAGAGAGGACCAATAGCAGAGCGGACCACTAGCAGAGCGGACCACTAGCAGAGAGGACCACTTGAAGAGAGGACCAATAGCAGAGCGGACCACTAGCAGAGCAGACCACAAGCAGAGCGGACCACTTGAAGAGAGGACCACTAGCAGAGCGGACCACTAGCAGAGAGGACCACTAGCAGAGAGGACCACTTGAAGAGAGGACCAATAGCAGAGCGGACCACTAGCAGAGCGGACCACTAGCAGAGCGGACCACTAGCAGAGAGGACTACTTGAAGAGAGGACCAATAGCAGAGAGGACCACTTGAAGAGAGGACCAATAGCAGAGCGGACCACTAGCAGAGCGGACCACTTGAAGAGAGGACCAATAGCAGAGCGGACCTCTAGCAGAGCGGACCACTTGAAGAGAGGACCAATAGCAGAGAAGACCACTGGCTGAGAGGACCAATAGCAGAGCGGACCACTAGCAGAGCGGACCACTTGAAGAGAGGACCAATAGCAGAGAAGACCACTGGCTGAGAGGACCACATTATTTAAAGCTTTCCTCTCTTTGGCTGTAATTGCAAATCACCACCGTGACAGAACCAACAAGAAGACTTTGGATGATGCAGTGTTGTCTCCTCACCAATAGAGGTCACTAATGCTCACAAGAACCACAGAAAATCAGCGGGTAAAACTATCTTTTTCATATTCTATTTTCTAATATATCTTGAAATGTCAATGAAATTCTCATTGGCTATGTTTCCACGCACTAAAACTGGCATCTGATTTCTGGAATGATCAGACTATTGCCGTGTCTGATGCGATTAATCTGATTTCGTTCTGATTGTTCACACGTTTGCAGGTTTTGACAAGACAAATTAGGCAAGAGAAAATGTTAAATAAATTCACCTTTATCTTCCAAATGCACTTTTCTCTCTGATCACGTGTCACCGGAGGTTTTGGATGATCAGACTTCTCTTGTAAACACAGCAAAAATCAGATCTAATTATTGGCTTATGTGATTGTTCTGGTGATCTGTTTTTTTCTGGGACATGTTCTGCAGCTGTCTCCACATTTAAGATGAACGTGATGGAGATAAACCTGCTTCATATTCCTCCCCACAGACGGACTGCATGTGACAGATAAGCACCGTGCCCGCAGTCTGCCGGAAAATGCAGGATTCACACCTGACTTATTTTAGTTCATGTGTAAAGGACACGGACGCGAGTTTGTGCCGGCTCCAGACCCCGGTCGACACAAACTCAAATGTGTTTTTAAGGTTCACTTTCACGTAACCGGAACTCTTCATTAAACATTTGTCGTTCAGCTACAATGCTTTGTCCACAGGGATGTCAAGATTACTTTGTTAATAGTCATTTTAGTTAAATCTTTATGCAAAAAAGTAAAATCATGTGTTTTTACCAGGCTGTTTACGTGCCAATATCATTATTATTCAGGATGGTTGATTTCATAAAGCTAGTGATGAAAAGTGATCCATTTAATTTGTGAATTAGAGTGAATTAAGGATTTCACTGTTGTTCGGTTGAAAATGCCAACAATTGTGAATAATTGTAAATCATCTAGATGTTACTTCCATAAATGTAACACTAAAACAACGAAAACATACAACACAAACATACAACACAGACTAGAATAATGCAACATTCTGCCTCGGGGCTGACTGACCGAGTTGTGGCTTGAAATCTGACAAATATAGTAGAAAAATGATCTATTTTAAAGGGCCTATGACAGCTTTTTACAATTTTCTAATTTTGACTTTATTTGGTGTGTTTATACCTGTTGTACCTATAAATTAAAGTTTTACGCCAATCAAGTATGTATTTGTGGAGAAAACAGAGAAAAATCTGTAGAAAATGACAATTAATGTGACATCACACTAGGGACTCCATTAAAAAAACATATTTTTTCAGTCACTCTCATGTATTGTCATTTGTCGTATAAAAATAATAGGGACATTAGATGAGTTTTGGCCCAGTGTTTGATTGGGTAATTTCCTAGAGTGATGTCATCAATTACAAACAGGAAGTGAAATTATAAACCTAAAAAATGTGCTATTCTGGGATAACATTTTATAAATTTCAGCAAAATTGAAAATATTTGTCTTAACTGCATTTTTGTTCAATGAGTTGTCCGACCTGTAGGGGGCACTTTAACATTGATTATTTGTTATATAATCATGAAGTATACACGATATTGCCTCTTACCCTTATTTCCCCCATTTTTCCGAACTGTAAATAAGAGTGTGGAATTTTTCTATTATTTTTATTTAAATTTGACATCAATACTAGATTAAAAAAATAAAAATAAATTATATATATATATATATATATATATATATATATATATATATATATATATATATATATATATATATATATATATATAGAGGGAGTTTTTTCTTTTTTAATTATTCCACTTCTGTTTTTAATCAGTGTTTCTCTGCCTAATCTGTTTTGCAACACTAGCATTTCCCACTGTGGGACAAATAAAGACTCTCTTATCTTATCTTTTCCCCATAATTAAATAAATTTCCAGCTCTTTTCGCTTCCTCTGCTTGGACAAAAAATCGTAAAGATTGAAAACAGCACATGGACCGCACCATGTAAACCGCCCTGCGCCTCATGGTGGTGGACAGGTTTGGACTGCACCACTTAGCTCCCCGACTCCGGCCGTTTACTCTGAGTCCCGAGCCCGACGTGAGGTGAAAGTAAAACGCTTTGGAGCTGCTATCGCGAGCGGAGAGCAGCCGGGCGCCGCGGCAGCCGGAGCAGCGGGGGCCGCGGGCAAATAAATACTTAATAACCAACACCACTCTTAAATGGGATTAAGACACAGGGGCTCATTCTCTTTCATAAAGTACACGGTGATTGTAAATGAGCGCGGCTAAATTGAGTCGCTGAATAATACATTGATCTAAATAAAGAGGGAACACGGCTCAGGGAAAGGCAGAGGAGGCGCGGTTAATCACTAGGAATCAAGTAAATGGAATAAAGGCCCATTGGAGTGAGCGTTAACGTTGTGTTATGACCGTAGAGGCAGTGCAACGGGGCAATTTACCAGTGCGATATGTTTGTAGGAATGAGCTTGCATTCTTTGTTACACTTCGTTTTACTCTACGCTTCATGTATTGTAATTTCAACTGATTAAAAGGGGCACTGCCTGACGTTTCTGGGGACATGTTTTGCCTAGTGTCCTGTTGCTCAGAGGTTTTGGATTGAGATCAATAAAGCTTTACGGACAATTTATGACAATATATGATTTATGATGTATTTGGGCTTCAGGACTCTTGCCATGGATACAATCGGCAGCTACCATATTTTCCGGACTGTAAGTTGCACTGGAGTATAAGTCGCACCAGCCAAAAAATGTATAATAGAGAAGAAAAAAAACACACATATAAGTTGCATTTTTGGGGAAATTGATTAGACAAAATCCAAAAGGTGTACATATGCTAACGCTAACACCTTCAGCTACATGACGTATGCTAACGCTAACACCTTCAGCTACATGACGTATGCTAACGCTAACACCTTCAGCTACATGACGTATGCTAACGCTAACACCTTCAGCTACATGACGTATGCTAACGCTAACACCTTCAGCTACATGACGTATGCTAACGCTAACACCTTCAGCTACATGAGGCACAGACAGAACTGTGGTAAGTGTCTGGTATGTTAACGTAACATATGAACAGTTATTCAGATAACTATAGCATAAAGAACATGCTAACAAGTTTAGCAAAGCATCAGTTTTACCCCAAATCACTAAATCCAGAAGAATTCTTCTTCCTCTGTGTCACTTCTAAACAACTCCACAAACTCCAGAGGAAGAGGAAGTGCAGATTCTTCTTCTGCGAAAAAGGCCCTCACAAAAAAATGGAGGGCACAAAACACACCGACGATCAGGGATTGGACAGACATTGTATTGGACGACATTCGAATTTAAAAAATAAGTAAATTATATTCCGGCTAAATTTGAAAATGGGCAAATTTGTCAGTCTGCTGGTAAAGTGGGGCACTATTTCGGGTTCACACGTGTTTAAGTTTCTATTGTTTTATTGGATGTCTTTTAATTTATATCTGTTTCTGGTGTCTCACAGTCATGTCGCTGTGTTGTCATTTTGGTTTGGAAAGGAAAAGGTTAAGCTGCGCCTGTGTTTTACCAGAGGTGGGTTTTTTTTTATCTTTCAGTCACTTTTTATTTTACGTTGATAGACCCAGGAATGACAAAAGAAAAATCACTTCTAAAGAGGAGAGAGTTGTGTGTTCAGAGCAGGAGACAGAAACATGAGAGAGTCAGGAGGAAAATACATGATATTAAGAAATAAATCATGAAATGCGAAACATGGAAAGCCCTGACAGTGTTTTTCTCCCAGCGGCACATATTAAGCATATTATAAAAAGTGTCAAAAGTTCAGAGCTGATGATCACAATTCATCACGGAAACATTTACGACTCTCGTGCTGCAGTTTAACGAGAGACAAAACGTGTCAGAATCAGGACAAAATCTGTTTAATAGTATTTCATTCTATACTATTAAACAGATTTTGTCCTGATTCTGACACGTTTTGTCTCTCGTTAAACTGCAGCACGAGAGTAATAGTATTTCATTCTCTCCTCCTTGAACCGACACCTTAACGTGGTGGAGGGGTTTGAGTGCCCGAATGATCCCGGGAGCTATGTTGTCGGGGGCTTCATGCCCCTGGTAGGGTCTCCCAAGGCAAACAGGTCCTAGGTGACGGGTCAGACAAAGATCGGTTCAGAAGCCTCTTATGACGACGACACAATCAAGGCAGTTCACGTCGCCCGGATCGGCGTCACCGGGGCCCCATCCTGGAGCCAGGCCTGGGATGGGTGCTCCATGGCGAGCGCCTGGTGGCCGGGTCTTACCCCACGGGGCCCGGCCGGGCACAGCCCGAAAGAGCGACGTGGGGCCGCCCTCCCGTGGGCCCACCACCCGCAGGAGGATCCATAAGGGGCCGGTGCAGAGAGATCTGGGCGGCAGTCGACGGCAGGGGCCTCGGCGACCAGATCTCCAGACACAGAGACTAACTCTGGGGACATGGAATGTCACCTCGCTGGGGGGGAAAGAGCCTGAGCTTGTGCGGGAGGTTGAGCGATACCGACTAGAAATAGTCGGCCTCACCTCCACGCACAGTTTGGGCTCTGGAACCCATCTCCTCGAGAGGGGCTGGACGCTCCACTTCTCTGGTGTTGCCCGCGGGGAGAGGCGGCGGGCTGGTGTGGGCTTGCTGATAGCCCCTCAGCTCAGCCGCCACGTGTTGGAGTTTACCCCGGTGAACGAGAGGGTCGCGTCCCTCCGCCTTCGGGTGGGGGACAGGTCTCTCACTGTTGTGGCGGCCTACGGGCCGAACAGCAGTGCCTTCTTGGAGTCCTTGGGAGGGGTACTGGACAGTGCACCGACCGGGGACTCCGTTGTTCTACTGGGGGACTTCAACGCCCACGTGGGCAATGACAGTGACACCTGGAGAGGGGTGATCGGGAAGAACGGCTTCCCCGATCTGAACCCGAGCGGTGTTCAGTTATTGGACTTCTGTGCTAGCCACGGATTGTCCATAACGAACACCATGTTCAAGCACAAGGGTGTCCATCAGTGCACGTGGCACCAGGACACCCTAGGCCGGAGGTCAATGATCGACTTAGTTGTCGTGTCATCAGACCTCCGGCCGCGTGTCTTGGACACTCGGGTGAAGAGAGGGGCAGAGTTGTCAACCGATCACCACCTGGTGGTGAGTTGGATCCGCTGGCGGAGGAGGAAGCCGGACAGACTTGGCAGACCCAAGCGCATTGTGAGGGTCTGTTGGGAACGTCTAGTGGAGCCCTCTGTCAGTAGGGTATTCAACTCGCACCTCCGGGAGAGCTTCTCCCATGTCCCGGGGGAGGCTGGGGACATTGAGTCCGAGTGGACCATGTTCTCCGCCTCCATTGTTGATGCGGCTGCTCGGAGCTGTGGTCGCAAGGTCTCCGGTGCCTGTCGTGGCGGCAACCCCCGAACCCGGTGGTGGACACCGGAAGTAAGGGATGCCGTCAGACTAAAGAAGGAGGCCTATCAGGCCACTCTGGCTTGTAGGTCTCCGGAGGTCATCGACGGGTATCGGCAGGCCAAGCGAGCCGCGGCTCGCGCTGTCGCAGAGGCAAAAACCCGGGCCTGGGAGGAGTTCGGGGAGGCCATGGAGGAGGACTATCGGTCGGCACCAAAGAAATTCTGGCAAACCGTCCGGCGCCTCAGAAAGGGGAAGCAGTGTCTCACAAACACCGTTTACGGTGCGGGTGGAGGCCTGCTGACCTCGACTGGGGATGTCGTCGGACGGTGGAAGGAATACTTTGAGGATCTCCTTAATCCCTCAGTCACGTCTTCTGAAGAGGAAGTAGAGACCGGGGACTCGGAGGCTGGCTCATCCATCACCCAAGCTGAAGTCACTGAGGTTGTCCGCAAACTCCTCGGTGGCAGGGCTCCGGGGGTGGATGAGATCCGCCCTGAGTACCTAAAGTATCTGGATGTTGTAGGACTGTCTTGGTTGACACGTCTCTGCAACATCGCGTGGCGTTCGGGGACCGTGCCTCTGGACTGGCAGACCGGGGTGGTGGTCCCTCTGTTCAAGAAGGGGGACCGGAGGGTGTGTTCCAACTACAGAGGGATCACACTCCTCAGCCTCCCGGGTAAGGTCTATTCCAAGGTACTGGAGAGGAGAATCCGACCGATAGTCGAACCTCGGATTCAGGAGGAGCAGAGTGGTTTTCGTCCCGGTCGTGGAACACTGGACCAGCTCTATACCCTCCATCGGGTGCTCGAGGGTTCATGGGAGTTTGCCCAACCAGTCCACATGTGCTTTGTGGATCTGGAGAAGGCTTTTGACCGTGTCCCTCGGGGTGTCCTTTGGGGGGTGCTCCGGGAGTACGGGGTCCGGGGCCCTTTGCTCAGGGCTGTCCGGTCCCTGTATGACCGGAGCAGGAGCTGTGTTCGCATTGCCGGCAGTAAGTCAGACCTGTTCCCAGTGCATGTTGGACTCCGCCAGGGCTGCCCTGTGTCACCGGTTCTGTTCATAATTTTTATGGACAGAATTTCTAGGCGCAGTCAGGGGTCGGAGGGTGTCCGGTTTGGGGACCACAGGATCTCATCTCTGCTGTTTGCAGACGATGTTGTCCTGATGGCTCCATCAAACCCGGACCTGCAACATGCACTGGGACGGTTTGCAGCCGAGTGTGAAGCGGCTGGGATGAGAATCAGCACCTCCAAATCCGAGGCCATGGTTCTCGACCGGAAAAAGGTGGCTTGCCCTCTCCAGGTGGGTGGGGTGTCCTTGCCCCAAGTGGAGGAGTTCAAGTATCTCGGGGTCTTGTTCACGAGTGAGGGAAGGATGGAGCGTGAGATCGACAGGCGGATCGGTGCAGCGGCTGCAGTGATGCAGTCGCTGCATCGGACCGTTGTGGTAAAGGGGGAGCTGAGCCGAAAGGCAAAGCTCTCTATTTACCGGTCGGTCTACGTTCCTACCCCCACCTATGGTCATGAGCTTTGGGTAGTGACCGAAAGAACAAGATCGCGGATACAAGCGGTCGAAATGAGTTTCCTCCGCCGGGTGGCTGGGCGCTCCCTTAGAGATAAGGTGAGGAGCTCGGCCACACGGGGGGAGCTCGGAGTAGAGCCGCTGCTCCTCCACGTCGAGAGGAGCCAGCTGAGGTGGCTCGGGCATCTGTTCCGGATGCCTCCTGGGCGCCTCCCTCGGGAGGTGTTTCAGGCATGTCCCACCGGGAAGAGGCCCCGGGGAAGACCCAGGACACGCTGGAGAGACTATGTCTCTCGGCTGGCCTGGGAACGCCTCGGGATCCCCCCGGAGGAGTTAGAGGAAGTGTCTGGGGAGAAGGAAGTCTGGGAGTCCCTGCTCAGACTGCTGCCCCCGCGACCCGGCCCCGGATAAAGCGGCAGAAGATGGATGGATGGATGGAGTATTTCATTCTATTTAGATGAAGAATGGTATTTGGAAGTGTATTTCTATTTCAAATGTAAATATCACTCTCAATTATGAACCATTTCTTTGTCTTTGCTTCATTACATCTTGCTGTATTGTCCTTATTAACAAGAAATCAGATTACTGACACATAATGCAGGTTACGTGGCATGTCAATCGACTCCAGAAATCAGATAATGATCAGATTTCTGGTGCGCGTAGAAGAAAAGCCACTGGAAGAGACGTTTATTTCCAAATCACAAAACACTTCCGCGACCTTGGTTTAGGGGCGGAGTTGCACAAAAAACAACAACCAAAAAACGTTTCTTTTGTCAAGAGAGTCGTTTGATTCCTGATCTTTCAAACCTGTGCTGATAAGGAAACACATGCCAAGAATCAAATCCAATTGGTGTGTGGTGATTACTTATCTGATTTCTCTGGCCACAGAAGTCACATGGCATCGTTAGTGTAATTATACTGTCTGTTTAAATGATTAAACAATCATCAATAAACTGGACAATATTTTAAATACAACTTCAGCTTTTGGATTCGCTGACTTCAATTTATTTTGTTATTTCAAGCCACATTGTGCCAGTGGGTTAAGAACATTGCATTTGAAATTTGATTTACTCCAGCGGAAAATGATTTGGTTTGAATATTGAGAAATAATTTGAAGCATGTCTGAACGAGTAAACAAAGCCACAAACTTGTCAAAACTATTCTTGGGGTTTATTATGCAAATGTCAAGTAATTTACACATTCTTAACAGTCGAGCTGTGCAATGAATGGAATTTGATGAGAGATTCGGTGGATTGTAATGGTAATGGTAAAGCTCAGGTCTTTCTAATCAAGATGTTGTTGTGGCCCAACAAACACATTCAATATATGGAATTACAATAGAACTCACTGAAATAAAATAAAGAGTAAATTCAATGCAAAATGATTAGAAATGAAGGGTGGGCTGGGGAGAGTGACACTGGGGTCTGCTCCACAAGAGACCCTTACACAGCCGGTGTGAAGAGGCTTTACATAAATACATGACATCATTTATTTGACCAGGTCAAGCCAAGTTAACGACAAACAAGAGTTTTAGAGTTTTAGCATTTTAGAGTTTTAGAGTGCAGACTTGCTCTCAAAATACATCTATGTACATTTTAGTTAGTGTTGGGTTTCTCTGCTCCGCCCCCTGCATCACACCATGTGGCACTCTAACACTTCACTCTGTCACCTCTTCTTCCCCTCCCATCCTCATCTCCTCCCTTGCCCTCCTCTCCTCCCCTCCTCTCTCTTATCCTCCCCTCTCCTCTCCTCTCCTCTCCTCCCCTCCTCTCCTCCCCTCCTCTCTCTTATCCTCCCCTCTCCTCTCCTCTCCTCTCCTCCCCTCGTCTCCTCCCCTCCTCTCCCCTCCCCTCTCCTCCCCTCCATTCTCTTCCCTCATCTCCCCTCCACTCCCCTCCCCTCGTCTCCTCTCCTCCCCTCCTCTCACCCCCCTTGTTCCCTCCCCTTCTCTCCTCCCCATTCCTTCCTCTCCTCCCCTCCACTCTCCTCCCCTCTCCTCATCTCCCCTCCCTTCCTCTCCCCTTCCTTCCTTTCCTCCCCTCCTCTCCCCTCCACTCGCCTCCCCTCTCCTCCCCTCCACTCTCCTCCCCTCTCCTCATCTCCCCTCCCTTCCTCTCCCCTTCCTTCCTTTCCTCCCCTCCTCTCCCCTCCACTCGCCTCCCCTCTCCTCCCCTCCATTCTCTTCCCTCATCTCCTCCCCTCGTCTCCCCTCCACTCTCCTCCCCTCTCCTCTCCTCCACTCTCTTCCCTCGTCTCCTCCCCTCCCCTCGTCTCCCCTCCCCTCTCCTCCCATCCACTCTCCTCCCCTCGTCTCCTCCCATCCACTCTCCTCCCCTCCCCTCTCCTCCCCTCGTCTCCTCTCCTCCTCCTTTGGTTTTCATTGTTCTCTCATCAAAATCCTACCTGGAGTTGTATTGAGCTTCATTCATGCTTCTTTTATGAATCTGGTTTACGAGCTTGCCTCCCTTTGAGCCTCAGAAAACACTTGGCAGATCAAGCCCCAGACCTTTCACGACCATAAATCATCAACAGACTGAATCTGAGCATTTCTACTTTCAAATCACAATAATTCAGACTGTGTACTTGTATTAGCATGTCGGGGCAAGCTAGCTTTTGTTGATTCCCTCATAGTAATTCCCTCTGCTGCCAGTAGATGGAGTGCTAACACCATTCCTGATTAGCTGATTGTTGAAATGTAAAAAGTGCAGTTCAGTAGTGGAACAGGAGACGCCAACGCAAAGATTCTCCAGGTTTAAGGCCAATAACAATACACACAATGCATACGATGAGTCCTTTAAAAACACAGTACTTATCAGTCAGGTCAGAGTAGTTTGGACTTACCAAAGACGATGACCACGGCCGTTGCGCTGCGTCTCTTGGCCACGATGTTGGAGGCGAGGCAGGTGTAGTTTCCGGAGTCGGACAGTCGGGCTTCGCTGATGATCAGTTTGTGGTCAGCGCGGAGGTCAATGTTCTCATCAGGGTGAACCAGCTCATCGTTCTTCATCCACTCCACCTGCAACACGGAGAAGGGAGAAATTTTATTTAGGGATGGCTGATGATTACACACATTAATGTACTACTAAAGTGTGTGGCCGCTAAAAAAGGATGGGTGAAAGAAAATAAGTATTTATCACTGAAAAAAAGGTTTTAATTTAGCATATCTCCAAAACAACAATTGTGACATTATACATTTTTCAGCTATATTAGGACGGGTCTTAAAGTCAGTGTTACCATATGTATTGTTGTGTTAAAAGTTCCAATAACCGTGCTGTGTATTTCCAGTGTGTCGTTATTCCTCACACAGATAATCAGTGTGTCGTTATTCCTCACACAGATCTTCAGTGTCGTTATTCCTCACACAGATCTTCAGTGTGTCGTTATTCCTCACACAGATAATCAGTGTGTCGTTATTCCTCACACAGATCTTCAGTGTGTCATTATTCCTCACACAGATCTTCAGTGTGTCATTATTCCTCACACAGATCTTCAGTGTCGTTATTCCTCACACAGATCTTCAGTGTGTCATTATTCCTCACACAGATCTTCAGTGTGTCGTTATTCCTCACACAGATCTTCAGTGTGTCATTATTCCTCACAGAGTGACCACTGCACAAAGCCTTCTCCAGCTCGTCCCAAACACTCTCACTGTGTTCAGATCTGTAGTACTTTAGTTTCTGCTTTTCCTTTCCCTTCTCAAACACACTAACCACATCTTTCCACATGTTGATTGTTGGTTGTTTCACTCTCAGTTTAAACACCGTGTTGCAGCTGAAAGATGGTCACCTGCAGCAGTTCTCCAGTAGAAGGAGAGGAACAACTGGATTTGCTTAGTTGAATCCAGGTGGTGACTTTCATTTCTTTTGGACAGACATTCAACACATGTATTGTTGGAAGCTCTGATTATTTTATTTTATAGTCAGCTCAAATATAGCAATTATTGACTATATACATAAATGAATAACTAAACAGTATTAACATGTGTATTATGTAACTTTTCTGGTAGAGAGAGCACCACTTTCTTGTAACCATGGAGACGTCTGCCTGAAATGTTACACAGTATGATTAAACATGTCTATCTCCATGATACTATGCCATCAGGCCAAGTCAAGATCTGTGGAGCGGTGACCTCACTCACAGTAGAAATTCATAATCTTAAAGGTAATTTTAGCGCTAAAAATTGCCTGTAATAAATGCCAGATCGCTATGTTTAAAGCCATACTGTGGAACCTTCCAGGCAAAGCACTTACAACTGCACAAGCTCTTCTAACACACCTCTGACATTATTTTGTTGCCCTCCAAAGTTACCCGGATTTCTAACAGAATTCAGAGTCCATCAGTGGAGGTCATACAAACTATGACAGCATTTGGAAGTGTTTTACTGGTCAGTATTTTCCGTCCTGAAAGAGCTCAAAACAAATAGTAGAAAATCATGAACAACAGGAACACAGCAGCTATGCCAACATGTATTACTGATATCAAAGGTTCTGAAAACACATTTCTGTCCTTAAATGAGATGTTTATGAGTCTGCGTGTTGAGGAAATTAAGAGTAATGGGCCTCGCCAAATTGTCCTTTATCTCCTGCTGTCATCTAACAAGCTCGTCCTGCAATATCGATGCAACAATATCATCAGGCAAAATTGAAACTGTAAGTATACTTGATTGGGACAGTAGCGCCGCAGAAAAAACAACGCCATTTTAACAACTGCCCTTTATAACCTCCACATGCCACACCGGTTCGAGACACTGCTGCACGCCGGGGCCCGATGACAGCGTGATCGTCTTTATTATGGTTCTCATTCATGTCAATATGATTCATCCGTCACCCGGTCTGTACTCTCTGCTCCCCCGACAGCGCTCCATTTGCATCCACATACCCACGTGTTGTTTATTATTAAGGTTTGCCTATAAATCCATCAGGCGCAACCGATCTGCCTCAGTGTAATTTTCGAAGGCAGCCATACACTGCTCTTACCAGGCACGCGGCGAGAGGCGCACCAAAGCGGCACTAAGTTTCTAATTCATAATTGCTTTCCCTCCCCGGCGCCGGTAATTGGTTATGGTGCTACTTTGACTTCCTAATAGCCTTAGCATTGCGGCGCGTGCTGTTAGATTGCGGTTGCACAGAGGTATATTGAGTTTCGGTCAACGTTTAAGTCGAAGGCCAGCGTGTTTTGCACTGACTATAGTTTAATGCATGGTTACAAATTGATATTAGCATACTGTTGGATTAGAGAAGGGTCTTTGATTCATGAAACGTCAATTCGCTGGGTAATGGCGCGTGGGCTAGTTGGGATGAATTGGCAAGGGATGCGCGATAATCGGTCACAGATAATTATCGGCAAATAACGTCACACCGATAATCCAATAATAATCGTTTCTATTGATAATTTCGTCCGGGTAATTATAAGCCCAAAATGCATAGATCCAACTCCTTTTCCTCTGAGTTTTCTTCCTCCCCTGCTCCGCCCCTTGCTCCGCCCTCTGCTCCACCCACACACACCTTGGGGGCTAGAGGCAGAGGAGGAAAGTTAACATGTGTGGAGGAAAGACACTGTAGGTCAGCTTTGTTCCAGCCCCACAACACGGGAGAGGCTTCTTATATTAAATCTAATCCAACCCAACGCTGAGCGCAAACACAAAACAGCCCTCATCAGCGCTG
The DNA here is from genome assembly GCF_026437365.1 of Eucyclogobius newberryi. Classification (NCBI taxonomy): domain Eukaryota; kingdom Metazoa; phylum Chordata; class Actinopteri; order Gobiiformes; family Gobiidae; genus Eucyclogobius; species Eucyclogobius newberryi. The sequence goes on along the minus strand of NW_027316278.1, from coordinate 33,221,738 downwards.
CACGCGGTTGTAATGGACGCTAAGCGGGTTGGACTCTGCGAGGATCACATGACAGTGATTTTCTATGAGACGTGTTTTACCGCGGTTGGGGGCAGTGTATTCCTCACACGATCAGTGAATATTCAACGTGTTCCGAGGTCTTGTTAGACATAAGTGAAGCCTGATGATGTCTGTGGAGCCTCTACAGCCCCACGGTTTACAGAGAGCGCACAGGCAGTCCAGGGTCCTCTAACCTGGACATTCACACGCACATTTCTTTATGTGAGGCAAAGTAAAAACAAACTAAATGTGTGAAAGTGTGAGGAGACAAGTTTAGTTTAAAGAAAGGCTGGCATATGTCCCTTTATGGAAGTGTCATTTTTGTACAAATTTCCATCTTCAAATTCATTCATCATAATTTTTTTCATTTAAACGTCCAACGATTTTTCAGTCCAGCCCTTAGTCGTTGGCTCCGTCCGTGTCATCATTTCCTTTTTTTTGTTGCAGTCAAAAGTACATCCCACATGTATTTGTATTTGGTTTCCATTTTAGGACTTCCTGGTTTAATTTCTAGCACTGACATTCTATTAAAACGATATAGAAATAAAGAAGCCAGAACCGCCACTATGCAACAATAAAGCGCACATAACAGTAACGTTAATGCTTGTATGTCCGTCTGTTGAAATGCTACACGTCAGGGCTCAAACGCAGACGTTCCAACTCGCTGATGACACAAATACACAAGGACAAACACTTTAAGTCACAGAAAGGTGGCAGGGGTTAAACTCTCCAGATGTTCTCCTCAAACGTTCCGTGTCTGCAGCCTGTTCCTCTCACAGCAAAGGTCTCCGGGGCAGAATGTCCGTGACATCTGCGGCGGATGTTTGCTCGTCTGTTTGCTCTGTGATTGCGCCCGTGTTATGACTTTGATTGACAGACGTCCCGCGCCTCGTCTCGTGCCGCCAGCTGTTTATTGAGCCGTGCATTCATTAGGAACCGTCTCCATCCGTGCACTGCTATTGTACTGACCAAAACCAGTCGCAGTGTGCTCCGAGGAACGGCGGGATAATGGGGATGGCCAGATTTGTGAAGCAGAATTGAGATAGAACGTTTTTATTCTTCTTTGCCTGTCAGTTTGTGATGCGTGTCCTGTTATTAAAAAGTAGATGAAAAGAAAATGCAACCAAAAGAGTCCATAAAACTTCCATTCAAGCTTCTGGCATTCCTTTAATCAAAATTGATCCGATCTGGAAGTGAAAACATTAGTAGTTTGATTTAAAAGAAAAATTAGTGAATTTTGTTTATTCTAAGGCCGTCATTACTGTGAATAATCATTGAAAACGGACTTGTTAATCAACGTATTCATCATAAGTGATCTATTAATCATAAATGTATGTACTAAGCATAAAGTGACGTAGAATAAGCCAAATACGCTGCAGAGGTCTTGAGTTGAACACTGTGTGCTCTGTGACAAAAACAAATGTCCCATGTGAGTGCTAAACTAATAAAACGGGCCAAATAACACAGGACACCGGTAAAAGCCAGGCCAACCCAAGCAGCCAGTTACACCCGCAAGCAACAATCAAGGGCCTTTAACCCCAACAAACCTGTAGTTTGGAACAAGTGACCACACAGATTCATTATGAAATAGACAAGCAGAACGTTAGTCAATATGGCTTTGAAAAAGGCTAATTTATTAAGATGTGTGAAATAATAAACTACATTTTAAAGAAAATGTGCACAAATTAGAAAGTTTTATGACAAATCTCACTGCCATTTTAAGTTTTTTAAGTGTGTACATACAATTATAACAAAGATATATTGTTTATTGCCTTCTTCAAGTTCTGGTTTGTTGTGTTTGTTATAAAATCTGGACTTCTGTACAGTTTAGGTCAATAAATTACTTTGTTCACAACCAAACGCATGGCTTGGAATTCACGTTACTTAACGGCTTCATTTTTATTTTGTTTTCATTGTTCATTCCCATTGCTGACAGCAGAGGGCGCTCCAACACCTACCGTATCATACCTCATTGAAAACAAAAGTGTAGCTTATAAAATGTGGATATTATATTAAACCCCAGTTGACCAAAAGCATGTTTACCAGCCAATTAAAGACACAAGAATGCATCATGAAAACATATTAACCTTTTGACACTCTTTACACCCAGAAGCCAGCCCCGTTCACAGTTCATTCAACAATGTAAAGTTACAACAATAGCAGCCTATGCACGGAGCGGGGCCCGGACCTCAAATTCGGCCCCTAATTAGAACCGTTGCGTTCCTCAATACCAAACAAACCCTTTCATCCATGACCCTGTATTATTTTGTGGCACACTTCAAAAACCTCGCCCGCCGATCTTCAAAGACTCCAGCCTCGCGCACAATTAAAAGATAGCCGTTAGCATGAGAGTTAGCATCTGGGAGATAACGGGCGAGCGTGCAGGGGAGAGATGGGCTAATTTCAGATGATTAAAGTAATGTGTCGTGGAAGGCGAGCACAAAGCGGTACACGCCCCTCCCTCCACCCCTCCATGACCTCCTTACGTGATTATTTGAGTTTTATCCTGGGAAATTGACAACATGAAAAGAGGCAATTAACGCGCGGTACGAGCTTGTGTTTTGGGCTTCATTTGGTAATGAAGGAGAAATGTACATAAAGAAATATGCAAGTCATAATGCGAGACAATGTTACAGCGATAGGACCAGTGTATCCAAGAGGAGGGGTACTAATTCTTCACAAACATATTATTCAAGTAGAAATACAAAGTAATGGTTGAAGAAATTACTCTAGTAAGAGTAAAACATGTATATTTGATCGTCTGGATGCAACATTTAGTTTGTAATTTGAGGTGGATTAGAGGTACAACACATTAAATAATGCACACAATCTTGTTAAAGACAGAAACTTAAATTGTATTTCAAGGAGCAGTGCAATAAATGCAAATGTCGGTGTAATCCCTCATTCGTCCAGGCGTGTTCCATAGTAGAAAAAGCTTCAGTTGTAGTCATCTGGACTCAGTTTGAAAAAGTAGACGTTTCGACTCTCATCCAAGAGTCATTGTCAATAACAGAATTTAGGTCGAGAACTCCGATATTAATACTGTTCTGTGGTAAGACCCGCCCATTGGGAGGAGCCTTCCTGAAGTAGAAAGAGTTGTTGGTTTCAACAGAAACTCCCCCCTTGTATCTACCGAGCTAGCCTATTCAGAATCTTAATGGGCTGTTAAAACCTCTTTGTCTTAGTGAGACCCTGGCTCAACCACCCTGAGTACCTGATTAGCATCTGAATGTCCTCTACCTTTCCAGGGGTTCAGTAACCCATTATAAATAACAGGAAGATTAAACCTAAGCCCTCCATTTCTGTTTAAAGAAGGTCTTTCTTTTTTAACAAAAATAGCTTCCTTGACTCCTCTTTCAAACCATCTTTTCTCCTGCTTAAAACCTTCACCTCACCGTCTTCAAACGAGTGATTAGAGGCTTCAAGATGGAGATGCACGGCGCTCTGAGGTCCTGAACTAGTATTTCTTCTGTGCTGATAAAGCCTCTTGTGTAGAGGCTGTTTCGTCTCACCTATGTAACGTTCTTTACAGCTTTCTTCACTGCATTGGATCGAATAAACTACATTGCTCTGTTTTTGAGTCGGCAATTTGTCCTTTGGGTGAACCAGTTTTTGTCTTAAAGTGTTTCCTGGTTTAAAAGAAACAGGGACTTCGTGTTGTCTAAAAATTCTCTGCAGTTTTTCAGACAGGCCAGACACATAAGGGATAGAAACACCCTTCCTTCTCTGTTCAGTTTCCCTTTTGTCCTGCTTCTTGGTTCTCTTCACTCTGTTGAGAGCCCAAGCGGGGTAACCACAGGCTGAGAGGGCATTACGGACATGTTTTTCCTCTTTCTTCTTGCCCTCTGAGCTGGTGGGCACACCTTGAGCTCTGTGTTGTAAGGTTCTGATCACACCCAGCTTGTGCTGTAGTGGGTGGTTGGAGCCAAAGAGCAGATACTGGTCCGTGTGTGTAGGTTTCCTATATACTTCTATTTGGAGTTTCCCGTCCTCTCCTCTGATCGTGGCACAATCAAGAAAGGCCAAGCGATTCTCCTTAGCGTCTTCTCTTGTAAACCTGATATGTGGGTCCACAGCATTGATGTGATCAGAGAAGGTTTCCAGCTCTTGTTTCTTGATTGTTACAAAAGTATCATCGACATAGCGGAGCCACAGTTTTGGGGCTATGCCTGAGAATGAGGACAGTGCCTTCTTCTCAAAGTGCTCCATGTACAGACTGTATTACAGACTGTATCCTGGTGAAGCCATGCCTTGCATTTATGGCCTTCCAAAAATACACAAAAAGGAGGTGCCACTCAGACCCATAGTGTGCAGCACAGATTCCATCACTTACAATGTGGCCAAGCATTTAACAACTATATTGGCTCCGCTTGTGGGGAATTCGGTACATCATGTGGATAACACGCACAACTTTGTGGATAAAGTGAAACATCTCCAACTGGACCCAGATGACCTCATGGTTTCATATGATGTGGTGTCCCTGTTCACCTGCATCCCGACCTCTGATGCAGTAGCAGCAGTGAGGATCAGACTGCAGGAAGACACCACCCTACAGGAAAGGACCAAACTGACACCTGAACACATATGTAAACTGTTGGACATCTGTCTGAACACCACTTACTTTCAATTCCGGGGACAATTTTACAGACAGATTCATGGCTGTGCCATGGGCTCGCCCGTCTCTCCCATAGTGGCCAACCTGTACATGGAGCACTTTGAGAAGAAGGCACTGTCCTCATTCTCAGGCATAGCCCCAAAACTGTGGCTCCGCTATGTCGATGATACTTTTGTAACAATCAAGAAACAAGAGCTGGAAACCTTCTCTGATCACATCAATGCTGTGGACCCACATATCAGGTTTACAAGAGAAGACGCTAAGGAGAATCGCTTGGCCTTTCTTGATTGTGCCACGATCAGAGGAGAGGACGGGAAACTCCAAATAGAAGTATATAGGAAACCTACACACACGGACCAGTATCTGCTCTTTGGTTCCAACCACCCACTACAGCACAAGCTGGGGGTGATCAGAACCTTACAACACAGAGCTCAAGGTGTGCCCACCAGCTCAGAGGGCAAGAAGAAAGAGGAAAAACATGTCCGTAATGCCCTCTCAGCCTGTGGTTACCCCGCTTGGGCTCTCAACAGAGTGAAGAGAACCAAGAAGCAGGACAAAAGGGAAACTGAACAGAGAAGGAAGGGTGTTTCTATCCCTTATGTGTCTGGCCTGTCGGAAAAACTGCAGAGAATTTTTAGACAACACGAAGTCCCTGTTTATTTTAAACCAGGAAACACTTTAAGACAAAAACTGGTTCACCCTAAGGACAAATTGCCGACTCAAAAACAGAGCAATGTAGTTTATTCGATCCAATGCAGTGAAGAAAGCTGTAAAGAACGTTACATAGGTGAGACGAAACAGCCTCTACACAAGAGGCTTTATCAGCACAGAAGAAATACAAGTTCAGGACCTCAGAGCGCCGTGCATCTCCATCTTGAAGCCTCTAATCACTCGTTTGAAGACGGTGAGGTGAAGGTTTTAAGCAGGGAGAAAAGATGGTTTGAAAGAGGAGTCAAGGAAGCTATTTTTGTTAAAAAAGAAAGACCTTCTTTAAACAGAAATGGAGGGCTTAGGTTTAATCTTCCTGTTATTTATAATGGGTTACTGAACCCCTGGAAAGGTAGAGGACCAGGGAATTCAAATGCTAATCAGGTACTCAGGGTGGTTGAGCCAGGGTCTCACTAAGACAAAGAGGTTTTAACAGCCCATTAAGATTCTGAATAGGCTAGCTCGGTAGATACAAGGGGGGAGTTTCTGTTGAAACCAACAACTCTTTCTACTTCAGGAAGGCTCCTCCCAATGGGCGGGTCTTACCACAGAACAGTATTAATATCGGAGTTCTCGACCTAAATTCTGTTATTGACAATGACTCTTGGATGAGAGTCGAAACGTCTACTTTTTCAAACTGAGTCCAGATGACTACAACTGAAGCTTTTTCTACAATAAATGCAAATGTTCAAATCATTTAATATTGTCAACATAAAGCTTTTTTTCACGTTATCACTTACTCATAATGGGAAGGGTAACCAAACATTCCCCAAGTAAGAGTAAAAGAATGGGGTCTCTAACTTACTCCAAGAAGTAGAACTTTATACACAAACAAATTTACTCAACCAGCCATATTTATTTCAGTTTGAAAGGTCATGCTGTATATATCCCGGATCGTTATGGGAAAGTATGAATATCAGGTTGAGTAAACTATAATGCTCCACTGCCGACAATGGCTTCTTGAAAGAATGCTCTGAACCCTTATAAAGAAAATGAGCCTTGCTCATTAAGGCAGCCAAGTGTATTCTCAGTGTTACTGATCTGAGTGGGTCTCCTCCAGTTTCCCTTAGCAACCTGAAACATAGACTGAACCTCCAGACTGAACTAGAGGTATGCAACATATCTGCAGTGCTTTGGTCACCCACTGTTCCTCTGTGCACTAATGACACTAAGGATGGCTCAAATGCAGACTAATGTCCTTATATGGGACGTGTTATGCATTCTTGTGGCTTTGATTGGCATGTAAGTAACTTTTGGACACATTGGGATTAGCGTTTCACAATTTATATCTTAAAATAATGTCTACATTTTGAAAACACACCTCACAAATTACTCCTCCATTTCCAATAAAGTGTTAAACCATTGGAGCTCCCGCTGCTGTCTGCAGTGGGACTCAACAATGGAAAAACAAATCCATGTTTCCCTTATTTAATAGTATGTAGTAGTGATCGAGCAGCGTGATCGTTGTGAACACCAGAGTCCAGTCATGGTTTATGAACTTAAAACTGTGAGTCTGATTTGTATCTGAGACAAAAAGAGATTCACATGGACTGATTTCTGAGAAGACATAAACAGGATGAATGAAAGAAGCGTTAATAAAGCAAAAATACAACTCATCTTTTTTGTCTTTGTTTGTTCGTCTCACTAAAAAGCAAAAGGAATAACAACAAGCTCAAAAAGCATATGAATTTAGCAGAATACTGTATGTGTCCTTTATGTCTCCTTCACCTACATGAACTACTGTAGATGCCTCCAGGTCTGTTTTTCTTCATACACTTTTTCTTCCATTTGTCTATTTACTAACCGACTTCAAGCAGCCCCCGGTGGTTATTTTACAGAACACAGCCTTGACCTTAGAAACGGTCGGAAGTATAAATGCACTGACGGTAGCCACGCTCAGAAACATACACAAATGGAGGATAAATAAACCTTTACTGTTCTCTACAATAGTATTAGAATACATAAAGTATTTGTACGAGGGTGTAACCACTGAAGGACAAAGAAAGACACATATGCAGATGAGCCAAGAGCAAGAGACGTGAAGAATGGACGCTTAAAATTGGCGCATTAGTTTAAATTATAAGCCTTTGTCACTAGTCATGACGGTCTTCGGGTTTTATGTGTGTGAGAGCGTGAGGGAGAGAGGGGGAGGGCGTGCCTTTGTGATTTTATAAACCGCTGCAGCCCCCCACCACCACCACCACCACCACCTTCTCTTGTCATCTGCTTAAAAACTCATCCCGTCCACACCACAGCGGCCCGTGATTAGACTCTGAGTAATGCGACGTTAAAGGGGACAATTAAAGGACAAAAGCGCAGCGTAACCGATGTCACGGCGGCAGACGTTTTAACGGCCGACGAGGAGAATGCTGATGAAGACGAACGGCCGACCCGACCCGACTCGGAGCTGTGGAGGTTTAGCCCTGGCCCTGAAGTCTAAGGGCGAGTTTCGGGTTAAGGAGAAGCGTAAATGGACAAGAGTAATGGAGGTAAAGAGATGTGCTGAGGCATGGTTAAGTGAAGGGTGCGTCCAAGGCAAGTTACATTTTGTGCATAATGGTTTTATTAATTAGATTAACTCAGTAGTGTGACTTTTATTTATGGGCAACCAGACCTGGGGTGTTCATCAATATTTAGTGGATATTAGAAAAGTGGGGAAAAAAAAAATCTCTTGTGCAAGGGAGGGCTTTGTACCCAGTTCTCTCACCTGATGCCTGTCTTACTGAGCTAAACTCCCATACCGTACTGAAGTGCTAAAAGGATCTAAAGCTAGCTAAGCCGTGAACAGAGCCTTAGCTACAAACAAAGACTTGTCTCTAAAATATATATTTTTTACATTTCACATGCTCAGTTAGGGTAAAACCTGCAAACATCCTTGATTCTCACACAGGTTTATTCAGCGTGGTTTGAGCTCAGATCCATGTGTTTGAGGCTGTGCGGTCCTCAGAGCACATGTGCTGACCTCTAAAAGAAGCTGCTGTCCGCTCTGGTTCTAAAAGCTCATGTTAGAGAGTGGAGCATGAACCACAGACTGAGCAGCTGTGGGAGAAGAGAATCATGCTTCCTGCGCAGTAATGCCCAGCGGCCTGTAGAGGTCACTAAAGCACACCGTGCCTTCTGGGACGCTTCGGCAGCAGAAGTGAGTGGAAAACGGGCTTATTTTGGATATAATTTAGAAAAATATATAAAGTTGTGAAATATTTGAGATTTATTGGCCAATCACTGATTGCCTTGATGGCTCTGACTGCACGTCACTGCATTAACTCCTGGATTGAGTCTATTTTGGTCTGGACTTGGTTTGGTTCACTTCTGGTTTAGCTCTCATGCAAGCCGTGTTCCTTGTTTAGTCACAGTTTTGATATAGTGTATTTAATCCTACCAGAGTAACATTATTTTTTAAAAACATAGGCTTGGCATACTAAAGTATAAGTATTGAATAATTTAGAGGATAAGCAGAAAGCAATGGAAGTGAAAAGCTATTAATAGAGCTGTACATGTTTTCGGGATGGACTGTCTCTAAAACCTTTTCCGCAGAAACTGCAAAAGCAATATAAGTGGGATGTTACAGTACAGTATTTGTAGTACAATTATTGGCACCAATCGAGTGGCAGTTTGTGAAGAGTAGCAGAAAAGAAGTAGTTGAAAAATACAAGAAGTAAAAAGAAATGGATGACAAACTGCACCAACGATCACGTCTGGACTGATCAATGGAAATCAGACAAATGGAGGAAATGACCATCTCACTTAATTTTGAAAAGGACAAATTTAAGACTTTCAAAATTTAAACTACAAGACTTACAATGGGATACAGTCAGTTACCCAGCGAGTCAAAGACCACAGAGCGACGTAGACAACTGTCCAATTTTGCGACCGTTCAATCACAGCCTCTTAGTTGTGTCAAACGAGGTAAAACTAGACTCAAAATGGCATATATACACCGACGGGACAAGTAACGACGCTCCCTCGGGCCCAGGTGTCACTCTTGATCTCTTTGTCTCCACAGACCGCGGCGGGGGCTGTCTAATCGCTGGCTCTGGCATGATGAACACAATTACATGTAGTGAGTGTGCATCAGCGCTCTCCCCTGGGCCAGGAGCGCAGGCGGCGGGCGGGCGCACAGAAGAACCACTCCTCCAGGACTTCTGACACGCTTTGTCACGTCCTCGGCTAATGAACTAACAGCTCTGTACACCGGCCTGATAAGTGTCACTAAGGGGAACACGTGCAGGAGGCGACAGCAGCGATGCCATGGTCAGGCTGTAATGATCCGATGCACTTTGAACTATTGCGTTCCCACGTGATTCGCTCACTCAGAGTTGTAGTTTTATTGATTCATGCGTGTTTGAATATTGTCCTGCATTTGACAATCGAGTGCCCTGAAAGTCCTGCACTTACTTACTCGCCATGATTTGACAAATTCAGGTTTTAGGTCAATAGTGCATTGCAGTTTTTCCAAAATAAAAGCGTAAAATCTGCTGCTTGTTACGGGGAAATGCCATCGTGAAGTCGCCTTGAGTGAGCCATAAGGCAGCGACTAAACAGTTCTTTGTCAAATGAACTGAAGAAATGACTTGGATGAGCAGCAAAAACGTCTGTCCAGTTGACGGAATCACTTTTTCTTTTGATATTACTCTAATTATGCTCAATAAGAACAACAAAATAACCCACATTTTGAAATATGTACAACAATTACAGCATATTTGTATTGCTTGAACAATTATTTTATGCTCACATTGTTTTGATCTAAAGAAACTGAAGCTTAGTTAATTTTTTTGCTTTCATGACGAACCTTTCTCTCCACAGCCACTTGCAGTTATAACACCACATTGGAAAGAAGTGTTCAAAAAAAGCTCAAAGTGCACAACCAGACACAACAAAAACAAGCATGCACCCTGCTCTGCGTCTGCGCCTCGTTTTAGCCGGTTAGCTCGTGCCCGCTGAGGCCACCATGCGCGCGCAGCTTGATAATCTGTGCAGGTGAAATCTTGCCGAGACACCCGCCCCTCTCTTCTGCTCCGGGCGTTGGAGGTTAATCACTAAAAGATACACGAAAAAAACACAAGCTGGGCCCGTCTCACCTGCGCGTTTCCCCCGCTGCTGCTGCAAATGCCACCTCTGCTACTTCAAAATTACTATTCCAACCTCCATCGGCCTTATCTCCCAGCAAATAAATAGAAAGCAGTGCTCGGGGGGAGGCCTGGAGAGGAGGTAATTGCTTGGTTTAATAACAAAACTCATCATATGCTCAGTGGGAGATTTACCTCTGACCTATAAGGAGATAATGGAGTGTAAGCAGCAGGGCGCCCTCGAAGGTCACATCACATACCAAATACTATGCAAACCATGCTTTATGCAGTGTTGTGACAGTATCAGAATATTAGTCAAATAAGAGTGAAATCAGAATATTCGTTAATAGGTAACACTTATAATAAATACACTGGTAATATAATTAATTAGGACTGAGCAACGTTTTAATTTAAATTGAACAAGTAGTTTGGTTCAGGTTTAGGAACTACTTATATAAGGTTAGCTTTATTAAGGAAGGAATACATGTAGTTATTATAAAGTTTTATCATCGCTTGGGCTTATAATCACTTAAAAGGAGACATATTATGCAAAAGACACTTTTAACCTTGTTGCCTCATTAAAAATATTCCTGGATGTTTACTCCCTGTGAGTTTTTTTTGTCCTGTTTACAGCTTTCTGTGTTGTTTTTCCGTAAATCCTTCCCAGAATCACGTTCATTACACCCGTGTGCTACATTAGCATGTCCGGGCCAAGCTAGCTTTTGTTTATTCTCCCATGGTAGTTCTCTCTGCAGCCAGTAGATGTCGTAGAACATGAGCTGCTGGGGTAAAGTTACAAGACAGTGTTTAAAGGCCAATAACAATAGAAATAATACATAATATGTCCTTTAATTAATACTTCAACTGCCTAATTAAGTCATTTCTAAGCCTGAATCGTTCTCAATAAACTAAATTGTGTTTGGTTTGGATCCATTCAGTTCCATTTTCAGCTGTACAATACAGTCTACAAACAGTGTCCAAAGGCCCCTGGGGAGAAGGATGATCCACACACATTTGTAAAGGCCTCAGAACTTTGAAACAGGATGAATTCAGCCAAAATGTATGACTTCACAACCGACTGACACGGCGGAAATGTGATCTGGCAGAAGATAAAGCTCAAGCGCCAAAATAAACCAAAACAAAGACATTTGCAGGCGTCCAAAGACTGCTAGGACTCTATTTGATCAGAAATACAGACTTCTTTTTAAATAAGAGCAAAGGGAAAGGCTTAGTGCATTTATTTGGGCTTCACAACTGTAAAGGCTGCAATTATTTTAGAACATACTAGACTCAAATCCTCTCTTTTTATAGACACATCTTACCTACAAACATGTACTAAAATAGATGGGATTTTTGTATCATTTTTGTGTCAGATGTTAAAGCTCCTGGAGTCGTATACAATGAATGCTCTGAACAGAATCAAACTTTTTAAACATTTATACGGATTTGCACATTCTTCCAGAGAACGTGCAGATGAAAAGTGCCATCGGTTGATAGAGCCGACAAACTTACAGAAAATAACACAAGCCAACGTGTTGTGAAGCTCTATTCAAACGGGATTACCTTTACGTAGAGACCTCGGATGAATTGTAATAACTACGAACGTCGTCTTTTCCAATGCAATTATCGTTTTTTTTCTACAAATTAAAAGCCAAAAACACGAAACAACAACTCTCCTGTAACGTTCAGGCGCTTTTCGTGCAAAGTTTGGCTCGAGGGGCTGCATCGGGGGGAAAAGGATTAAAAGAACGACTGCGACTGTTACAAAATACGCTAAAAACAAACCTAAAATAGAAGAAGAACGAAAGAAATGCTACTGACAAGGTAGAAGGTTATGGTCATACTTCAGATGGATTTACCTGTCGACCATTAATGGAATAAAGTCTGTGAAAATAAGATAATTAATGACATAAAAACGTCATTGGGTAATTTAAATAAAATCAAACCTGTGTGAATAGGGCTTAGCTAATTACCTCAGCAAACAATGTTATATAGTTTAATGACATATACCGCAATTAAAATACAACTGAAAGTCGTACGGTTCTTGGATAAGTTGAGCAGATCATATTTCTTTATGCTTTCCTGTTTCCTGTTTCATATATTGCACTTTTTCCCTCCAAAACCTCTATAATATAAGTAGCATTTGCCGCGGCGTCGCTAAACTTATTTTGGAGAGTTGCAAGGCGTGTTCTTTGTAGATCAGAGCGTCTTGTATCACAGCCGGGAACATTTAGCGTGTACTTTTTTGTTGCCGGGGCGGCGGGTGTCTACCTGCTACTGTAGATCAAGCGGGATTCATTTTGGATTAAAGGATTTCCGTTCGACAAAGTTGAAATTGCCTCCTAGTTTGCCTGTTCGGTTTGCACTCTCGCTCAAAGAGGAACTCATTACAGTCCCTGCGTTTCTCTGTCTGCGACTTGAAAAGATCGCAGACATTGGCATTCACACCCCGGTAACTCGGAGGTAGGAATGCAGAGTGGCAGGATCCGGGTTCTGAAATGCAAATGAGGTGCTACTGATTTTGAATAACTACGTATGTGTAAGCAACAACTTTTCCGTTTCGATTAGCACGTTTCTTATCACCAAATCCTCAGTGAGGTTATTAGCAACTCTGCATGCGAGATTTAGATTCACAGAAAATGTGATGAGGGGTTGATAAAGATTATGTCATTGTCGAGTTTCATGGAAGTTACTTCAACTTGTTGTCTAATTCAAAACACACAAAGTTATCTGTAAATCCACGAGCAGGTTTCTTTTAATAATTTATCTGGCTGATCGTTAATAGGTTCAGAACGCAAACTCTGGTTCCAACGTGAGGAACAAAAGTGAAAATGGGAACAAAAAAAAACTCTTCTACATTTACTGACAATATTATACAATGAGAAATTTTACTGACTGTACTTGACTTTATTTCTTCTATTTCTTTACGCCGTACAGTGAATTAGAGATGTTCGACATGAGCCCGACCTGAGCCCGAACCGAGCTCGACCCGAGCCCGACCTGTGCCTGACATGATCCCGACCTGAGCCTGAGATGATCCCGACATGATCCCGACCTGAGCCTGAGATGATCCCGACATGATCCCGACCTGAGCCTGAGATGATCCCGACATGATCCCGACCTGAGCCTGAGATGATCCCGACATGATCCCGACCTGAGCCTGAGATGATCCCGACATGATCCCGACCTGAGCCTGAGATGATCCCGACATGATCCCGACCTGAGCCTGACATGATCCCGACCTGAGCCCGACCCGAGCTCAACCTGAGCCCGACATGAGCCCGACATGAGCCCGACCTGAGCCCGACCTGAGCCCGACCTGAGCCTGATATTCCCGCCTTTATTTGATCATGTATTTAAAAGTCTGGTTTGGCTAATCAAAGACATAAACCTCCTTCCTGTCCCACATGTTCCTCACTCAGGGTTCACACTCGGGCCCTTTCCCCACGTTCCCGTGGCTCCAGCCCAAACTGAGCTACACCCTCTAGTGCTTGTGCCACACCTGAAGTGTCCGTTTGCAGTTTGCCTCCGCTTACGCGTTACGTGAAAAGCGGCTTAAACGTCTAATTATTTCCTCGGCTGCCTATTCCGAGGCTCGGGGCTCAAGACTAATTTGCTGCTTGAAGATGCTGATGTTACATTTGCAAACCCGACATAAGGAGCTGGGGAGAGGCCGGGCTGGCTCTAAGCGCTGTGCGGGAAAAACAGAAATGCTGAATGGGATAAAAGAGGCAATTCTATTATTGGCTGCAAACGGTCAAGAATTTATTTTGGTCTCCTGATACATTTTTTATATATTTATTTATGTTCTCGGCTTTTTTGTGGAATAGATAGGGTAAATAATTTGACCTATGTAGCAAGTATAGAAATGTATATTTATTTAATCATTCATTATGATAGCATTATGGTTGAATATTGAACATGTAGATAATGAGGTTAAGTCCACACACGTTTGATATTAGATCCTTCTACATCCTATAGGCTGGTGCCATTCCATACAAAAAATAAATGGCTGACACAAACCTCACGATAAAGGACTGGACTGACATTGTTACAGAATTCAGACAAACGGAGAACAGTATGTCATTCAGAACTAATCTGGAAATGGACAAATTTGACAGACTTTGGACTAATTGGGACTTTTTCATTTAAATGTCCAGTGATTCTGTTTCTCTTGACGTCAAGTTGATGTCTACTTGTTATTTAGATTTTCACTGTTCTGTTTTTTTATGCTTAATCTAAAAACAACAACATTGGCGTATTGTACTATTTGACAGTTTAAAACAAGTCATGTATAAAGATGAGTAGAGAAACGTATTACTGTACTTGAAGTACAGATAAGAGAAGTGTTAAAATACTGAGATTGATAAGCAGTATCAGTAAGAATAGTATTGATAAATCCTCGATCATGAAGAGGAGGATGTTGGACTTTCCCTCACATCCGCTCCACGAACTTCTGATCAGCTGCAGGAGCTCGTTCAGCTGTGGAGACGCAAGAAATCATCTTCACAACCACAAATATCCTGGTGCAAAGCGACTATATTGCCTGCACTATTCGCTACTCACAGGGATACATTACATTTCGTCCAATTTTGGCCATGGTATCTTAAAAAACTTAAATTACACCCAACGTCACTGGCTCCGGTCACCTGCGCCCTCTCACGGGAACAGGCGGTTAGAAAAGTATCGACTTAATGAATAAACGCGAAGAAATATAACGCTGAACAACAAAAACGTTAATGACCAAACGCCAAGCAACGCCTATTAAAACGCCCGAGACATTATACAAAGTTGTATATAAGGTCCATTAACTCTCCCGTGAACATTTGTGTCAACTGTACAGGAAACTACTGCGCATTAAAATACTGTCAAGAACAAGTTGAGATTTCTTCGAGTAATTGGAAAGGAGAAGCCCGAGCGGGAGTTGAGGAACAGCTGTAAATTGCCGCGTGGTGGCAGTTTTTCCACATGCAAATTAAGATGCAAAAGTGTCAGTATGTTTTTTTCCATAATGGGCTGTTATTAGCTCTTAGATAGAGCGCGGTAGAGGAGCTGGCTGACTAGACTCTCGTTAGCGGCAGGCTGACGACGCCCGTATGGGTTTATGTACAGCAGCAACACTCGGCAAGTCCAGACGTACATGAACTTAAACGCACTCATTTAAATATCTGAACAAAACAATGGAATTATGCAAACCGTAAATACAAATAACTGAAGTAACTGAAACCCTAAGTGCTTTGAGTTCAGGGACTTCAGCTTCGCTCCGGGACGATGCCTGACTCCTCCTTCCTGAGTTCCTGATGGGGCGGAGTCATTGCGTGTCCCACCGCTCGAAGTAAGACGGCAGCCGAAATCTGTTTAAATCCGCTGACCAGACACAAAAATACAGGTCAGACGATAAGTAATGACGCGATTCCATTTGTGATGTAACTGTCCCTCGTCTAATTACACGTTTCCTTTGAATACCACGCGTCTGGACCCCACATTAACCCCGGTGTAACTCCGCTCTCACACACATCGGCGTCTTAATATTTCATGGCTGAGGTGAGCTGCAGCCGGCCTGTCCCGCCTTAACTGCTCTGCATTATTCACAATGGGCTTCATTTGTGTTGACAAAAGGACTAAAGATGGAGGGCCGGGCTCCAGTTCCACTATTTTTACCCCGCGTGTGGCTTTAACCCCGCGCTGACATCACTCCTGCATTTCACGGCTGAATTATTTATGCACGAGGGAAAGATAGAGATTGACCTCCACATAAAAGCTTTGCTCACGGCAAAAGGATCGTTGTGTTTCCATTGGGAAAACAATACCTAAAGAAATGTATAGCATGTTAAAGCTGCACAATGGCACTTTTGTGGTTGGGGTCTGTCACATTCTTGTCTACATAAGTTAAACAGGTTCTTAACATTTTTAAATTTTGACTTTACTTGGTGTATTTATACCTGTTGTACATATACATTATACTTTTACACCAATCAAGTAAGTATTTGTGGAGAAAATGTTGAAAAATCTGTAGAATGTGACAGGAAGTGACACACTAGGGACACTTTATGCTGAATTTACAAAAATAAACAACTTTTTTGACTCTCTAAACATAAATTCAACAAAATAAAGTCACAATCGCATATTTTCATTAGTCAAATAAAAAAAAAATGGCCATTGAATGAGTTTTGCCCAGTGTTTGCTGGGTAATTTCCTAGTGTGATGTCATCAATTAACAAACAGGAAGTGGAATTATCATTATTAATATTTATCTTAACTGAATTTTTAACTGAAGTCGTCCGAGCACTTTAAGATATTGTTTGTCATATTGTTAAACTCTATAGAGAAAAAAATGGAGGCAAAAAGTGACATAGTGCACCTTTAATGCAGAGGGACTTAGTTTAGTTAGTTAACACGGACTGCGATGAAGAAGCAATGGAAATAAGGAGGAGGCTTTCCATAGTTTTTCCACTTTTCCATCGATATACGTGCTGGGAGAGTTTGATTTTGGCTTGCAACTGACTTACTTTCACAATGACCACTTGAACAACTGACCCAACCAATCAGCACATGCAGCTGATCTGTTTTGGCACAATTAGAGAATGGAAATTAATTCCTTTTTGGTGGAAAAGTTATCTGTAGTACCTCAAAGAACAATGTTTTTCATGTAGTGAAATCTGTTTCGCCCCAGTTCAGACGTATCGTAAAAGCAGCTCATAGAATCCACTGAACTCATCATAAAGACATTTTATTGATTGCTGCCCCGAGTGGCCGAACAGCTCTGGCCTCTGAACACTGTAAAGGATTAATGTTCAGTACTTTTGCTTGTTCATTTTGAAAGACAAAGTCGTCGCGTCAAGGTAAAAAATCTACGCACTTCGTCAAACAAACAAAAGTATGTAAAAGAAGACATGATGCATTTAATTAATGAGAATCAAACTGTTTAAAATGTATTTGTTCTGCTTTTGAAGTTTCTCGTACAGCACTTTACATATGGGTGTCTTAGTAGTATATTTTAACTGTATCCAACAAACATAATAAGTCATACATATGAATAAATAAAGCAACAAAGGCACAAAACCCTTTATTATTTGCTGAGTTTACAACCTTTCTGTCAAATACAAAAACAGTCTTCATTGCATTGATTGAAGCGGTTAAAAAAATCTCAGGAGTTCAGCAGAGAAACAAGGTCCATATGTGTGTTTGTAGTACGTTTGGTTGTTCTCTGTGTGCTTTTTTTTTCACCGCACAAACGTATTGCCCCTGATGGGATCGCTAAAGCAGTCTGAAATGGCCTGCTCCGTCTGCCCCGGCACGTCGCTGCTTGGCGGTGATCACAGGCTGAGAACATCTGCCTGACACTCCCAGCGAGAGTCTCTGCCTCTGGGCACGGCTTGAACGTGGCGAGCGCCGTGCCGGAGCGCCGTGCCGGAGCGCCGTGCCGGAGCGCTGCCGGTTTAATGAGTAAACAATGTTAAATATCCACCTGCGACATTGCGCAGTGCAGCTGGAGGAGACTCCGAGTAGTATTTAGTTTAACCTCCGAGTGCTGTGTTTATGTTTACTGCCAAACCGCCGCTGTCAGTCAAAACACAGCTTAAATATCACAGCGTTTTAAAGATATAAGCTGTAAAATGAGCACCTTCTGATACATTCTGCAGTTACATATTATGTAATCCCAATCTAATTGTTGGGGTTTTCTACAGTTAAAAAGTAAAAAAAATGTGAAACAAACTGCAGTAAAGACTTGACCAGGAAGTGAACCCCATTTGTTTTTTTGTATGTGTCGCAAGGAAAGGCTTTTGGTGCAAAGTTTAGATCAAGTGCCATTCCCAGTGTGAGTGGATTAAAAAGAGAGAAGAGCCACCGATCGACAATCCCTATAACGTACGTTTAGAACTGCAAACCTCGAATAAAAGCAACTCTAGCGACAAGAACACATTTCATTGTAGTTGTCAGTTATTTTCCACAATACAAGTCCATGCAAACAAGAAGATTCCTGACATGGGAACGTCATGAGGTAATTTACATTTTACACCTGTCAGTAAGTAAAACCGGAGCCGTGTGAATAGGGCAGTAATTGTTAGTCCTTCGCGGTAACTGTCTGTGGCTCAGCGACGCGGCGTGTGTGGCCCATAATAATGCATGCTGATTGGCTCTGCACTTGATGATAGCAACAGAAAATGACAGCCAGCATGAGGTGTCAGGTGTTCACTTAATGTAGTCTTCGAGACAAGCCACGGGCCTCGCACTGCCTTCTGCTGCACTGAAGGTTGGAGTGCGTGTGTGCACAGTGGGTCTTGATGAATGCATTGGATGGATGCGTAAAGCCTGTGCATCCATAGTTACGTTAGCGGTTGGCTTTAGCTCCAACACGGTGACAGTTTATAGAGGATTTTCCAGCGACTGTTTTTCTTTTTTCAGACGGTGCACAGGCATGACACTCCTCCTCCTCCGCTGCAGCCTTGGTAACGCCTCCTCATTACGCTGGAAAATGTGCGTGTTTCCAACCGGAGCTGGAGCTGCTGCCACATCACTCCTCCTCAAACCCTATCGCAACGGCGTGATTAAAAAAAAAAAAACGCCTTCACTCAAGCTTTGAAATGATAGATAAAACATTCCTGTCCAGTGAAAAGTAGACCCTTTAAACCCTTTAGACCCTTTAGAGCCTTCGTCTGCTTCAACGCCTTCACTGGAAAGAACATCCTCTAACTTGAACCCTGATCACTTTAGCTTTGCTTTGCTCCTTTTCCCCTCGTCTCCTCATCTCAGCAAACTCAAATACTGACTTTCTTTTGCGGTGAACTGATTGCGGATTCTTGTCTTCCATCGTTTCACACTCTGAGCGAACTGCTAGGACGCTTCAGTTTTAGAGAAGCCGCTAAGCACCGGCAGCGCTGGACTAAACGGCGTCTTATTAAGTTTCACTGGCCCCACCACATCCACAGTTTTATGTATTTTTTGTTTGTTTACCATAAGTACAAGCCTGTTGCACATCTATACGGCTCTTTTTAACATATATGGACAACTAAAAACAAATGAAAATCCTCCATACGATCTTTAAAGGGGCCGAGGCGTCACTATCTTGAGAAACAGTATGATTCACTATAACAACTAACTATTAGCTTGCATATTACAGTTAGTACAGTTCTAATCTATAGTCTTCTTGCTCATGCTACACATAACATTCCTAACAAAGCCCAACTAAGAAATAACTTCTCTTGTTGACCTTTCCAATCTGCTCCCTTAACCACAAAAGGACACTTCAACAACTACTTTACAATCCTCTCCTGAACATACATCACAAATGCACCTATAATACACACAAAACTCAAAATAAATCAGGAGTTTGCCCACTTCACTGTACATTTCTTTCTTTGGGTGTTCATTAGAATTCAGTATCGAGCTGCCTCTGGCCCAGCTGTATCAATCTAGGAAAGGTCAGAGGAAGGTGCTAGGAGGTAGGACGCAGCGAGCAGGAGCTACGCCGGTGAAATTAGGATGACCCTTTCAGCAGCGGTGAGTTCAGCTCTGCACTGTGGGAGCAGAATGCAGACGCAGTCAAGTCCACAGGAAACGCTATTATTTTCATTTCTGGCCAATAACATGAACTAGGATTTGTGAAATTGTGAGATTGTAAAATTGTTTTGTTTGAGGGAATAATCATGATAGAAAATGAGCAGTGCTGGAAGTAACTAAAAACATGTACCGGAAATCAGAATCATTTTGTATTTCAAGACAGTTGCTTTTTCATTTGGAGGTGTTCAGAATACACTTTCCTGAAATAATAAGAATATATTTCAGGATTAGATTGGACCATAAAGGCTTGAAACGACACAGTATTAGTGAGAAACATAGAAAACGCTGCTCTTGTGGTGCAGGGAAGTGAGATTTTGTGATAAAAACATACAAACATTTTAATGCAGGTATTCAATATTATGTAAGTATTCTTTCCAGCACACGTCAGAATCAGAATCAGTAAGGGGTTTATTGAACTAAACTAAACTGACCTAAAGTGAACAAAAGTAAAGTAAAGTAAAGTAAACAAAAGTAAAGTAAAGTAAACTAAAGTGATCTAAACTGAATAATCACATAAATGCACAATATATCCACCCAGTATTGATATCGGCCGATATTCACATCATTGAGTAGTATCGGTCCGCCGATATTATAATAATAATAGAACCAGATTGTAAACTTTAATCCAGTCTTTATTCCAACAGAACAGACTGTAAACTTTAATCTCATCTTTAATCAAAAAACCCAGAAGTTACAGACTTAAAATGAGGCAGAGCAACACCAGGATGACAAAAAGTCTGGAGCGTTTCCGAGACACTTTAGTTTGAGAAATAATAGAAATAAAATAAGAAATTAAAACAAGACAAAAAAAAAACATGTTTTAAGTAATTTTAGTGTTTAAACACATAAGACTCACATGTTAGTCTCTTACTACAGCAACTTGTAGAGGCCAAAACTCCATTCATGCTTTCAATTCCTCTTACTCTTCAAACATGTTTATTTTAAGTTAAACATATGAGCTTGACGTTTGTGAAAACACACACAGCTAACCGCTAATAAACCTGAGCAAACAGATCAGTGCAGAGAAACATCGATCATATTTTGTGTTTGGAGATTATGGCAGGTACGATATTATAAAAATCCAAAAATAAATGTTATGAAACTCTTTTTAACTTAAAATACTGTCAAACACAGGCTACATGTTTAACTGTTTTTGTCAATTTTAAACAATGGAAATATAGTTCCGCTAAGCTAACGGCTAGCATTCTGTAAATGTGGTTTCTGCTTGTTTCTATGGCATGTTCCAGTTTGAATATTTTATTTCCGTGACCGCGACGTGCCACCACTAGAAAGGGTGTCACTTTACATTTATTTGCCACCGTTACAATTGCAATTTCTACAGACTAACGTGACTTGCATGGACACGCTGGGTATTTATAGCAAGTTATCGTTTTTATTCTCTCAGCGTGTCTTATCATTTGTTTTTGCCGGCCCCTACCTCAGCCACGGGCACTCCCTCCGGCGGGCGGCAGTGCAGCACGATCATGCCGTTGATGGGCACCTCTTTGCCCTGGGGGTCCTCCTCAAAGTTCTTCCGCAGATCTGAAGGAAAGAGGAGACACAGGAGTCAGACAGAGGGTTAAAACCACTCCAGATCCACTCCAAACCCCCTCCAGACCCCCTCCACGTTTAACCTACATGACCCACAATGCACAGCTGATAAGGCCAATCCTAAATGGGGAGATCTGGACAAGGTGGATTCAAGGTTACAGGACATAATTTGACTTAAAACATAATAAAGTGTTATTTTACTGCATGCATTTCATAGCACACACAGCACTTCTTCTTTTCTTTATCATTTTTATACCAGATGCCCTTCCTTTTACAATTCAGTTCATGTTTCTCTTCGTGGAGGGCCTGTCATCTGCTTGTCTCTATCGTTCTGGGGTTTTATACATTTATATTTTGGTTTGAATGCATTTGAATTATGACATTATGCTATACAAATACATGTTTCCTGCTTGATTTGACTGGGATGTTCTGCAGTATGGTATTAGGTGATCAAGTTACAGGGCCGATCTGTGGAAAGGAGCCTGTTTTCAGTCAGAAGGCATCTTTATAAAGGTACAAGCACTAAAACACATCTCTCCTGTTAAGGTTATTGTATATTTTACACTGTCCTTATTATTGTCCTAATTTAACTTCAATAAATAAATACACTGCTCCATTGACATCCCAGAATGCCACACTGAACCTATGTGTAATGCAAAAGACAAACATTGAATCACTGTCCCACGTCCTACTGCGTCCATCATCTCCATCCACATCGTGGGTCAAGGTCTGCAGCAGGCTTTGGGCGTCTCCAAAGAGCCTGGCGACGGGCGAAGTGACACATCTCCCTTCAGTTCTTGTGTGGTCCCTGTACGCATCTGAACTGTCTTGACCTCTACCAGCCGCCGGCTTGATGCGTTCCACACGACCTGCCTCGGGAACATTCTCTGCAGCTGATGGTGTCACGAGTCACCAGTGATGAAGCTTATGTTGTGTTTATGTAAAAGCTGCATCGCACGAAGAGGTCTGAGCAGGGCAACAAATCAAGACATGTTTACTCCGCCTTTGGTGCTTCATGGGTGAAGAAAAATTACAATAGGATTGTAATGTCTCAAAACAGATCTAACAGGTAAACAAAAGCAGGGCAGTGTCAGGGTAAAACTCCATCAGATTGAACTTATAAATGTGTCTATGTTATTGATATAATATGAGTAGAAACAGTGGCAGCTGGTGTTAAAGTTATGGCGCTGTCCTTTTGAATGTGTTCGAGGTGAACAGAACGGGTGATACTTTAATGTGAGGTCTTGTAATATTAGAAAACCTCCCTGCTGATTTGATCTCTGAACCCCATAATGTGGACACAGCACTGTTCTTGGAAGTCCTTCAGCCATGAGTACAGTGCATAGGCAGCTCAGTTACATTCACTGTACTTGAGAAATGTTTAAATAAAATGTACTTCTTGAGGTAGTTTTCTGGCACCTAACTTTTATTCCTATAAGTAATGTATTTTTCCTTACTGTACTAAAGTGCTGTTCACAACAAACTTCCATCAGGTCAACAAGGCTCAGAATACACTACAACAACTCAAAAACTGCACAATGTGGTTCACAGCAAGAAGGTTGCAGGTTTGACTCCTGGGCTGGACTGTGTCTGGGTGGGTTTCCTCTCCTGTTTCCCCCATCAACCCCAAACATGCACAACAAGTTAAGTCCTCCAGCAAAGGTAGTTCTGACCCAGCCCAGCACAGCAGCAACACAAGCTCCTGACAGGTTGCCCCGGTGGCACCGGTTGAAGGATGGGTCAAATGCAGGACAATAAAGGCTACTCAAGAAATAGTTTCTTCAAATGTGTTTGCACTTATACTTTGCCCAAATCTTTGTACTCTACTTCAGTAACAACCCATTTATTTAAAAAAAAATAAGCAGGAGAGAAACTGTGAAAGTGCAGACAAACACACACAGACAAAAAGTTCAAGAGTTCTGGATTTTCTGTTTGGATATTCCTTAAATATTACAACAATTCTACCCAAGAAAGGTATTTTAGCACTGCGTAGTACACGCTGCAGCTATCAACTGAAGCAACTCAGATTGAACCGTCGAATACAACTAAGCTGTCAGTTTTGTCCAACGTTTATTTTATATTCTGTCAAATATGGTGCATCAAATGGCATAAGATGTAACTGTCAAGCTGTCACATGTGCTAATAAATGTACTTTGAACGACGATATTAACTGTATTGGACAGCCATACACTGGTCAGCAGCTTTCAGCCAGAGCTCGAGTGCTTATTTGAACCGACAACCGTTGCTTTTAACGTCAAACTGCTCCACTTTCCACCGACCAAAGGAACAGTGCACACAAAGTTTGCTGTCACCTCCATTTTATTCCCAATTAAAAGAGTGTCGTCGTCCATTTTGTATCTTAAATTGACTAGTTTTAATAACCTGCCACTCTGCCTCAGTATAAAACTGCCTCAAGGGAAGGACTCAACAATTCCAAACTAGACTGAAACATTTTGTATTATTCATTTACTTCATAAAGCTGTAAGACGTCTCAGCGTAGAAGGGGATTTTTTGTAACATTTCGAGATAGGTGGCTATCAAAGATTTATACACACTAGGCGCTGAACTCAAACTGGGGAAAATCTGGTCGTAACTGATTAGTTTTTGATGCGTTGGCACAGAAACTGGGAGCGCAATGAAATATGGAGATACAGCAAGCTTCTGAAAAGTTAATACGCAAGGCTAAAGTAACATTGTTGTTCAATCTCCCAACGAGGAACCAACCAATGTTTAAAATTAAAGAGATGTAATCGACTAAATCAATGATCGGTCGACTAAAAATTGGCGTCAACTCCAAACTGCACTCACAAAAGCATGATTATCTGGAAATATATGCAAAAACAACTATCTATACATAAAAGTACAATAGGAAACAGTTTACATTTAAAAAGGAAGATTTGATTCTCAATTCGCTCTAAAATCAATCTTCAGCTTCAGATCACTCAATTCATTATTGTTCTGCTATTAATCAAAAGGAAAATAATAGTAGACAAAATAATTTTCTTGTCAACTTGAACACCATCGACTGATTAATCGACTAAACAACTAAAAATAATACAAATAAAGAATTCCCCATTTATGATTATGGCGCCAATTTATTAAAGGTCCCATATCATGCAAAATCGACTTTCAGAGCTTTTAACCTTCTTACAGTGCTCTTGGTGCTTCATATATGTGCCAAAGTAGTTTTTTGATTGATTCCTGCTGTTTTCAGCGAGAGTACAGTCTATATCCTTTTCCTCGGATGTGCAGATGGACAAGGCCGACTCACAAGGAGGTCGCGTCATAATCACCGCATGGCCCCCCTTCCCCCCATAATACACAATATCCTTTTGTTTATGGAGCTGGGGAAGGTGATTTTACACTATTAACATTAGGCAATTTGGCACTATTAATACTAAAACACACATTATGAATGCACTTTTTTTTTGTCTATGCCATATGCAATTACTGTAATTTACCTTAAGTTTAAGCATTTATCTTGATGTTCCCTGCTTATTAGAGTATTGTTACCTGAGTATTATAAGAAGATTCTTTATAATTACATTGTTTGATTTTGAAGACATTTAAGTCCAATAAAGTACAGTCTATAACATGGTTATGGTTTAAAGTTTTCTTCCAATTCTAGCTGTTTAATTTGCATTTGGATTTTATATAAAAGTGACAAATTTTTGGGTCCAGACCGATGGCTTTTCTTTTATCACACTATATCAGTATAATAAGAGTTAAACATAAACTCAAAAAGACACATTACATAATACATCAGATGATCTTACATACTAACGCAAAACAAGACACATTTTTAGTTGTATTTTTCAAAAATTACTATTATTGATGGATATGCAGTTATTACCCTTTTTATTATTTCTGTATTTTTTTGCTAGATTTTGAAACGTATTCCCCATTTGTATTATATAATGTCAATCTTTAAGATTATAGCGGCCTTAAACGGGCAGCAAATGGTGATCCAAATAAAACAAAAAAAAACAATATATAAACCACTGTCTTTTCTGATATAATTCTACTCTCTATAATTCTACATTTTAAACAGAAACATTTGCAGCTGTAGTTGATGTAGTAGTAGTATCAGTAGTAGCAGTAGTCCCGGGAATAGTACAAGTGAAAGAAGTAGTAGTAGTTGCAGCAATAGTAGCAGGATTAGCAGTTTTAGCAGTAATAATACTCACATGCGATCCGAACTGAGGCTTTGCGGCTTTTGGCGGTTCCCAAGTGGCTCCAGGCGACGCAGAGGCACCAGTAATCTTCCGGCCCATGGAAGTCCTCCACCTGCTGCCGAGACACGTTGATCATCACCTCACGCACCTTCAGCCCTGGAAGATCAGACCACAAAAAGCACCATGAGACGAGAGCTCAGCGCGTGTCAAAGGCCCAATAGGAATTAAGTCAAATACAGATTTTTTATTGCTCACAAACCCTTACACACACAGAGATTTTTTACGTGTCATCTTTTGAAACGGACTCATTGCATACTTGCAAAATGAGTGCGTTTTAAATGTACTTGATGTACCAAAGCCTTAAGACAGGTTTTTACGATTTTCTAATTTTGACTTTATCTGGTGTACTTGTATCTGTTGTATATATAAATACTACTTTTACACCAATCAAGTGGGTATTTCTGGAGAAAACGTTGAAAAATCTGTAGAAAATGACAATAAGTGACACTCATTCCAGTCTTTATGCATCAGTTACACATAGGAACTTTTATGACTCTCTAAACATGAATTCAACGAAATAAAGCAGCTCATATATTTGTATTTGTTGAATGAAAAAAGTGACATTTCCTAGCGTGAAGTTATACACCTAAAAAATTTGCTATTCTGTGATATTTTTTTTCCGCTAAATTCAAGTTATATTTGTCTTAACTGTATTATAGTTCCATGAGTCGTCTGACCTGCAGGGGGCACTTTAATTTGTGGAACGAGACACCTCACTGTTTCTTTTAAATTTTGTGCATTATTACTTCTGTTCTCTGTCACTCTAAATCTGTGCCTTAATCCTCTAATCACCACATATTCACGCACAGGAAACTTAATGACAAACAGAACCTGTATTCGCAGGTAAAAGGTTTTTAAAAGCGTGTTTATTATTCAGTCTGTTTAAGGTCTTATGCTGCGTTATGCTCCATTTTCACACATAAACAAATCTGTCCGTTCCAAGTGTAGTTGCCATCATTGCATTTAAACTTTTAACCGTTTCTAATGTCAAGACTGTGCTATAAATATCCACAAGAAGGCAGTCAAAATGTGTTGGTTAATTGGCCAAAATGGGAGAAAAATAGCATCTTTATTGTTTTTTTCTTACATTTGCTGGTATGCTTAACTTAAAAATAGGATTTGTTGGTGCATGACAGTCTGCTTGATTAACAACAACAACAACAACAACAATGTATACGGAGTATACGGACCAAATGACGGACAGAAACCACCATGCGTATCCATGTTTAGAATGTAGAGCGTGAACGAGCCTTTAGTCCTTGTCTAGTGCACTTCTAGTGGAGTGGTCTTAGTCTGCAGTGGTCAGCATCAGTCAAAAGTGGTCGAAAGTGAACCAGAGCATCAAGGGACAAAAAAGGCTATCCTGTAACTCAATGATGTACTTTCCACAAAAACCCAAGCAAAAGTTGACATCTTGTATATCCACACAAACACGTAGTTAATTTTGTATCCGTGTTTGGTGCATTTTCCGTTTACTGGGCACAACACTGAACAAAAAACACGTGACATGCCTTAAGCCTTTGACTCAGATTATAGAATGGCTTCTTTTTGTCCAACTGGATCTCTCTGACAGGGAGCAGACAATTTTAACCCAACACTATATCGTATTATAAGAGGATTCCCAAACATGAAACTGTATTGCCTTTTTAATCTCTTGGTTTAATAAGACTTGCCACATTCCCAGTGACTTTGTATTATACGTTCATCCTGCCAACAACGCCATTTGAAATGCTTAAGAACAGTCCTCGCGATTAATGCTTAATTCGTCTCCAGCTGATTTAGCGTTCTTCTTGTTAGCTACAAACATACAAAGGAGGGTCCCACGGGGAACTGAAGCTCTGCCAATTTTCCCTCGCAAGCTCAGTGTTGATTTAGGAAGTATGTCACCACGGCCTAAGCTCATATGCTTAACTAATCCCCTAAAACCCCATTGATCAGTGGAGCAAGCCTCAGACCAATCCATGCATTGATTGGTCATTGTTTTAAAAACCGTAGCTGTGTGCAAGCTTCTGTGCTTTGTGCTTGTAAGATGGAGGCAATCTTACAGAATATGAATTATGGATTTAGGGATGTAGTCTGTCCAATCAGAATAGCAGTGATGACATCAAAACCGGTCTGAAAAAAGATAACTTGCGCCGACAAACAAGCTGCACTGGTTTAAAAGAACTTCACTACAATAGCAATTCAACTTGGGATGCTATTAGAGGCTAAACATTGAGGGCTCTAACACAGTTTGGTTTTAGCCATAAGTGAAAGCCAAACTCATTCTACATTTCAACATTAAAAAAGTTTTTATTCAATCAGGAGACAGGTAGACTTTACTTCCGTACTCCGGCCAAGATCCTAACACAAGATCTGAACATGCTTTGAAATAATTAGGTCATTACTAAAGATGGTCTGCAAATAACCAGCCATGGATAAACCAGGCACAAGTCTCCCCAGAAACAGACAGATTCTGAAAGTGTACTTCTAAAGCTATCCAATGATGTTTCACTCAAGTACATCTGATAATATTTGAATAAGTTGTGGTCATTTGAACGTATACAACTCTGAAAAACTTTTACTGAGAAAACGGGGCTCAAACATTGTTGTGATGCCTGTAGAGACATCCCTCGGCCTGTAGAGACATCCCTCGGCCTGGAGAGACATCCCTCGGCCTGAAGAGACATCCCTCGGCCTGAAGAGACATCCCTCGGCCTGGAGAGACATCCCTCGGCCTGAAGAGACATCCCTCGGCCTGAGACATCCCTTGGCCTGTAGAGACATCCCTCGGCCTATAGAGACATCCCTTGTCCCGTGCAACAGGGGCCCAGTGAGGCCCCTGTCCAATCAAAGTAAGACTCTGAGAACACCAATGATGAAGAAACACCCCAATGAAACCTCAAAACTTCAGTTAGCCATCTTTATTTCCTTATCTCTAGCCCCACTCTTTGCTGCTTGTTTCCCCTTTTTGGCGTCTTATGCACCTTTTATGACAAATAGCTTTTAAACCTGACATGCTTTTACTAAACTCAAGCCGCCCGGAGCAGACTGGACTGCGAGACGGCACGAGCAATAGCAATTAAATAGATGATGAATGGTGGAATGGCTTCATGCTGATATTTATGCAAAAAAAAGTAACACGGCTTCGTGGGGGGTCGGTGGAATTCTGCTCATCGGTGACAGGAGCGAAAAAAAGAAATAAAATGGAAAAAAAAGTGTTTTGGCTCCACGTTTCATGTTGACAAGTTGTGAAATGGGAAATTAGGCAGTTCTCTCGTCTGTGCGCGGCGCGGCGGTGAGTTTGTTGACCTGGTGGTTTAAACTGTGATTGACAAACTGTGAGAAGCGAAAAAAGGCTAAAAAGCAGAATAAATAAAGCAGTGCATCCCCTGTAGCACGGGAGATGCAAGCAGGATTTAGAACGGCTTTGAAGCGGGAAAATAGGAAGTCTACAAAAAGGAAGGTGATTTCAAAAGAAAAATAGTTACTAGGTTACTTCACTTTTTTTATAGTGCTTGGTAATAAAGTATAACATATTTAAAAAAGGATCATTGACTTCCTGATCAAAACTATGGCGGGCAATAGAACTGACAAACTATTATGACGACAGAAATAACCCAATAGGATTTTGAACACGAACCTCTAATAGGTTACATTCAGTAATTATTATACAGTTTCTAGCCTTAGTTACATTTAGATACTTTTTAGTAGCAAAAACATGTGTATTATCCATAGAACTGTGTCATTAAACAGTAAAAATAGAACAGGTGCGGCGCCATCTCCTGGTGACGGACTGAATGCTGTGATAAGAAACCTTTTAAGTTCACAATGTGCCTGGAGGACGGTTAATGTAATGGCCGTGGCTGAAGAGCCGCGGCGCGGTCAAATGGCCGCGCAGTTTCAGGGACCGCGGCATTTCCCTTATAGCCCGTTATAGCCTCATGGCTAACTCTAACCCTAACCTTAACCTTAAACCTAACCTTAACCCTAACCCTAACCCTAACCCTAACCCTAACCCTAACCCTAACCCTAACCCTAACCTTAACCCTAACCCTAACCCTAACCCTAACCCTAACCCTAACCTTAACCCTAACCCTAACCCTAACCCTAACCCTAACCCTAACCCTAACCCTAACCCTAACCCTAACCCTAACCTTAACCCTAACCCTAACCCTAACCTTAACCCTAACCCTAACCTTAACCCGGCGCGGTCTAAAACAACGCTAAAACGCGGTCAAATAGCGGCGCAGTTTCAGGAGCCGCAGCGCGCGGCCGGCACAAAAATAACATGGCTTTTTCGGCCGCGCGCCGCGGCTCTGCAGACACTGCCTAATGTAATATACATGTTTATCAAGAGTCAGCTACAGCTCTGAACAGGAAGTGCCAATATGGAAAATATAATTGTATTTGTTCTTGTTTGTATTCTGAGGAATAAAGTTTAAATTTAAATTACATTTTAATTTAATATAATAATTAGTGGCATTCTTTTCCTTTTTTCATAATTACTTTACAAAACAAAGTGATCCATCAGCGAGGTCAGTAAATGACCTTCAGAAGGAGTAATTCGATTAGTTTTATAAAGTAATCTGACTAAGACTTTGCCAAAGTGAGTGGTTTGGTGTCAGCTCCTGTTTCCTGTCAGCGGCGCTCATTAGAGTAAAGCGCTTGATCTCACACTTCCACCAGTCGCTCCATAAATCTATGGGAAAAAAAAGCTGAATCATTCATGAAACAAACTGTGCAAAAAGGACTCAAGTTTAAGTCCGACAGCTTTTCCAATCACCAGTAAAAAAGTGTCACTGTGTCTCAGTGAAAGTACATGACAAGAACTTCAGAAGTGGAGGTTTTCATACTTTTCAAAGGTCTTGACTTGATAACGCCTGTAATATGTTTTTCTTTTTTAATAATATTTCAGGACATTCTTTTGTTGCTTCATACAATTAAGTACGTACAGTTTATTTGTGTAGTATTTATAGTCTAGAAAACCAAGAATTGTGATACAAATTTGTGTAAAACCATAACGATATCTTGGGCTGCTGTATCAATTCATCGTTGAGAGTATTTTTTGGTATATTTCACTAAACCGGAGAAAGGAAACTTGTTGGACATCTTATCGTACTGTGAATCATAACGTAACAAGAAGATATTTAACGGCTAAAATGACAGAGAACATGTGCAAAATAAGTGTTTTCTCTGTGATTATTTTAGCGTAATTTCGGTCACATTGTGTAAAATGTCATATGGGCCTTTACAATTTATTGAAGTTAACGATAATTCAAAAGTGTACAGTAATTACTCACACATAGGCAAGGAGGTTGAAGTGTCTTGCCCAATGACACAACGCCAGTATTTTGGGACTGAACCACTGACTTTCTAACTAAAAAGGCTCAATTTCGGTGCCTTTCTTTTGTCTTTAACCAAAACACATCTCTTCAAACGGAACATATATTGAAATACTGCTCACTTTTAATGAAAAATTTAAACGTTTCTTGTTTAATTTTAACATATTTAAAAGATTTTGACAAAAATATTAAATATAATCATTCTAAACGGCGGCATCAATTCAAAAGTTTCCCCCTTCCAAAAGTTTTGTCCTGTCCTCCCTCTGCATGCTCTTTCTCCACTCTAAACCATCTAATAAACCTAAAATGGCAAAAGATAGAGACTCATAGATCAATATTAGGCCTTTCAGAAAATGGCAATGTCTGCTCAATGTACTATCGCCCCAAAAATTGCAAACTCAATACTGGAACAGAGCAAAGATTGAAACATAGAGGCCGCTTCAGCATTCTACCCAATGAAAATGCATTTGTACCACTGCAGATGTCTTCACTATTTCAAAATGAGAAAAAGAAAGCTATAGAAAACTTTATTTTGTGGATAAACTTTGTCGAAAAATGGGACAATTGTGCTAATACACTATCACAAGCTGAGTTAGAGCTCTGTCCGTGGTCCTGAATTGAGATTTTGTGTTTAAAAAATGGAATGAAGTTCAGCATGGGTCCCTGTGGCGAGAGAGACAAGGAAGATATTTTGGGGAGAAACAGCAAGGAGTGAAAAGTCGGAGGGAAAATAATGATGACTGGAGTGATTCTAGTTTAAGTTTAGTGAAAGAAAGCCATATATTATTTTTCACAACTTACTTTTATTCCTTCGAAAAGTACTCACACATACGCAAATCGCTGTCTATTAAATGCATTGACGTTGGTGCTAATTTTTCCTTTCAAATGTTTGTATTATTTTTGTATTATTTTTTTATTGACTTTTATTTAACCAGAAAATAACCCACTGAGATCGATATCTCTATTTCAAGGGCGACCTGGGGCAAAGTGAAAAACTATAGCACCACCAATCATACAAACATTTACACACTTAAGAAGATACATTAAAAAAAAAACAACAACACATAATTTAGATTCAAAAGCACTGAATTGTTTTATTGTTCTTAAATCAAACGAAAACTTACACGGAGACCAATTCGGAAGCCAAAGAGGGAGACACAGCTTTGGAATATAGTTCCTTTTTAGGCTTTATTAGGCAGGACAGTCTAATGTGAAATGGGAATGAGATTGGGGAAGGACATTGCAGCAAACTGCGGTGAGCCGGATTCAAACTCATGTCTGCGGAGCTCGACCACGTGGCACATACGGGTCACAGTGATGGGTGAACGGACCACAAGCAGGTGATTACAACGGATGAAGTGACAGGTCTGATCAGTGGAGAGGCAAGTCCGCTCACAGTAAGAAAGCGTGCCTTTAGAGAAAAAAAAAAAATCTAATACAAGATAGTTACATGGCATACTGTGGGACGCAATACAAGAACAAAAGCATCTTAGGACTAGTAAAAAAAAACCTTTAATAAAAATATTTGGTATCACTATGAGATAACTACACTTTTACTCGCCTTGATAAAACTTGATTCAGGCTTAGTAACTGCCTGATTAAGAAGTTAGACTCTTAATTAAGACATTTCTATCCCTGAATCATTAATAAACATCAGTTCATCATGAGTTATAGTACATCTTTGCTAAGTATTCAGTTATTATAAAGTGGTGCCCAGTGTTTTACTACTTCTAATTCCTCCTGATTGTATTGATGAACATTATAAATACTCTGAAAGTTTGAGGCGCTTGTTTTGTCTTCACCCAGGCCTGATAGATGGATCCTATAGGGTTCACATCTAATAATACAATGCTTTTAGATGCAGAGGCCACTGGGGGGATCGTCGGGATGCTTTTAAACCCTTCACTTTATAAAATGCACTTATTTAAGTGTATTTAAAGCGTACACTAGACTTTGTAAACAGTGTACATCTCTTCAGGGAGGGCATTAAGTGGTGCCTACTCACACTAATGTGTTTTAATTTTAGGCTACAGTTTGTCATACACTGTCACCTGCACTAGTCAAGTTTTTAATGTACGCAATTATGTCAAAAGAAAATGAAAAAATAAAGCTGAAAAAAATCGATGTGATTAGAGAAGATGTGATTAGAGAAGATATGTTTTCCCACCTGATCTTTAGTATTGAACTCTATAACATGTAGATGATTATTTTACATTTTGTTCACAGTAAACTGCAATATCAAAACAGCAGAATGAGACAAGCAGCAAATTTGTATCTTTAAAAATGGGCGACAGAACTTTTTTGGTGAATAACCTGGAGTCTGAAATAAGTAAAAATCAAACAAAACAGAAAGTAAACTATAAATGAGACAAAATATCATTACAATATGGTTAAAAGCTCATAAAAATCATAGTTTGCAATTGCAACTAAGTACAGGGATGTGGGTTGGGGTAGGGGGTAGGTGAAAACGGGTATTTCCTGAGCTCACAAGCCTCAGTTGCAGAACAATGAAAAAAAAAATACTCAAAAAGAAGCACAAGGTTAAACGCATGGGAAAGTTTACTTTGCAAAATGAAAATAATCTAAAATACATATGCCTCCAAACATCCAAATCCTTAACTACATTTTACTATCTATACACCCTTTAAAGTACCTCTACCTTCCACCTGAAGTACACGGCGTTCTCCTTCTCAAAGTAGTAGCATGTCATCAGGAGATAGCACGGCGATTACCTTCATTAGCATGCCGATACGCAGCCCGGAGGCCACACTAGCCCTGGAGATAAGACCACCTGTCTGCCCGAGCCGAGCGCATCGCTAATCAGGATCTGTGTCTTTGAACGGCAGCAGAAAGGACAAAGGAAAAGGCTCTTTATCCATAGAACAGAAGATAAGTTCCATATGGTCTCAATCTGTGTACCTGAGTTTACAGGCAGTGTGGTCGCGGCTCGCACGGTTCAGTATGTAAAGACACGTATGGGGATGTAGATTATGTGCTGTGGTATTTGTAATGTATATTTAAAAAGGCATGTGCTGTATGAAGTAGGATTCAAGAATGTGGCCGAAATGTTGCTGTCCATGGTGCTGAATCGTCCTACATTGGGAGTGGGTTTAAACAATCCACTGTATCAGCTAATACTACTTCTGCTGCTCAACTACTACTACTTGTAGTAGTAGCTGTACTGCTGTCTTGTCTGCAATAGTAATGGGTGAAATGGGGCTGTCCTTGGTGCTGAATTGCACAGGACTGGGACTCAAGAACTGATTCTAATTTTAGCAATCCATCGGAATTGTTTGTGTCCTTCCTTAACGGTTCCGTTTATCGATGTTGCTTTGGGCCGCTGTCAGACCTCGTCCCTGCGCAGCATCCTCCCTCTCTCAAAGCAGAACTGAGTCTTTGGATATAATAGGCTCTTTTACGCACACGGCAAAGGCGAGCCAAAACAGCGGGAGTGAGGAGCACACAACGGGGCCAACACCAGAACACAGCAGAGCTAAGAGATCATCAGGAGCATCCTGTGTCCGTGAGAATTACTATAGGACACATGTAAAGAGCAGAGCAGGGGGAAAGATAAGAGCCCTTACTAAATGTGTGTTTGAAGAATGTGTTTATGCCTATCCCTCAGAAATCAAGCTTCATATTCTGCTTTACCTCATTTAAAAGCTTGATATTGTAGTTTTCATCACAATGTAGCCTACACTTAGGAATACATTCATTAAAACTAGATAAAACACAGGAATTAAGGAATTGAATCGATTGGAGGAATCGTCAATGCTGATAATAAGAGCTTATCAAGTCCTGTCCAAACTACGTTTTTTAAGGTATTTTATGAAACTAACAGCAAATATGATACTACTATTATATTCTAATATTACTACCAAACTACGACTAACTTTTATCTATAACATAGAGCAGTGTTCCATTTGGTTTCAAAATGATGTCATGGCAACTGTCTGCCCTCATGGTCCGACATTCAAAGTGACATTTTGGAGACATTCATTGAATGTTGATATAATTATAGTGTGACATGTGGCATGAAATCAGGTTTGAAATCAAGAGTCAAAGGCACTGTCCATGGTGCTAATGTTACATCTGACGTGAGTAATCTGATTTATTTCTGACTAAAAGGGGAGACAAATAAAAGGTTGAGAGTTATTTTACACTAAATGTTCATGTTTCTCTAGTTGTACAACGCAATCACACCGTAAATGTCAGCTCACATGGTCAGGTATTTAACGTGACATTTAGCATCACAAATTATCTGTTGAGATAATAAAGTATAAGGGTTGATATTTACCCTAACAAAAAGTAAGTATTCTATATCATAATAGGGTTATATATATATATATACATAACATATTGAAATGTCACTGTCTATGGTGCTAACCCATACTACAGCAACTTTTTTGTCATGAAGTCATGCTGTTGCTGCTGCTGGTAGTAGTAGTAGTAGTAGTAGTAGTAGTAGTAGTAGTAGTAGTAGTAGTAGTAGTAGTAGTAGTAGTAGTAGTAGTAGTAGCAGTAGTAGCAAATAAAACATAAAACGTGGAGGAGAAGGTGGAGGCTCCCCAACGTCTTTGTCTTCATGGAGATTGTATTGCTTTCCCAAAAAAATGTTCCACAGCACGGCATTTCTTTCTCAATAGACAAGCAGGCCAAGTTACAGGTCAGATCTACGGAGAGGCCAATCCACTCACAGAACAAGACATTTCAAGGAACAAGCCAAAGCAAGGTACCTCGATCACAAACGTTACACAGTGCACCTCTAAAAACGTGGATACGATCACTCTTCCCTCGCAGCTGCCACGCGACCAAACCAAAGACATCGGCCGGTGCACGTTCTGAGTTTGAGAAGGTGTTCAACTTTTGGTTCTCACTCTGTTGCTCCGAGCC
Source organism: Eucyclogobius newberryi (assembly GCF_026437365.1). Taxonomy (NCBI): domain Eukaryota; kingdom Metazoa; phylum Chordata; class Actinopteri; order Gobiiformes; family Gobiidae; genus Eucyclogobius; species Eucyclogobius newberryi. Next base: position 33,185,746 of record NW_027316278.1, on the reverse strand, counting down.
ACTTTTGATTTTGTCGATCTGTTCCATCCAAAGCAAACGACCGATGATGTGGCGTTTTAGTGTTCATAGAGCTGCAGGCGCTGACCCAATTCACATGTTTAAAATGTGTTTAAAAAATGTCTTAAGTGTCATATGCCTGCAGAATTCTGAGAAAAGAACATTATTTTATAGATTTATTTTATTGGTATGTGTTTTTACTGAACATGTCATCTCTGTTTGTGTAAATGAAAGAAGAAAAAAAAAGCAAAAAAAAAAAGCAGTTGTGTCCAAGAGAATTTGTATTGAAAAATCATGAAAAAATAAAATAAATACAAATCAAAATGTGCAGATATTCGTGTTAGACTCCCACACGTTTCTCCAAATGAGTGAAAAAGTCTCCGGGCTGATCTGTAATGCACATCTTGCCTTCTTATGATTGGAAAACATTTATTTTTGTGCAATTAGCAGGTGCTATTGATCGAGGTGTTTACTTTGGCCCTAGCCCTGCCTCCAATTACCCTCTGCTAACATTGTGATTGACCCTTGCACTTGGACTTGTTAGTGGGCCGTGTTCAGACAATGCGATCATTCGTGACCAAATGAATAGCGCTGTTCATTACAGACGGACTGCTAAGCGCTTTCCCAACGTCGTGGCAACTTTCTTGTTTTCATAATGTGATATTTGAAGATTGTTAATCATAGTTTCAAGAGGTAGATGTTGTGATTTGTGCTTTTGGGTCTTGTAGTATATATATTTTTTCCACACAATAATGTAAAAAAACGCCAATTAAGTTTCTCTCATGTATTTATTTATTGATTTATTGCTATTGCTGCATGTTACGGAGCTGAAGAATGCACATGGACACTCGCACCAGTCGGGAACAGAACCAATTTAGCTTTTGGGGAGGCTAAAAACAAATCTATTCAATCATTACAGAGGAAACGTTACTGTATTATGGGTGACATCAAAATCATTAAAAATAAAACACACTGATGCAGACATTTTAGAAAAATTGTATTGTTTCATGAGCCGTGGTTATTATTATTGTATTCTTTTATGAACTAAATAAAAGATGTATCAAAAAATAAAGTTCACTCATATGTGTTATTTGCTGAAACTAAGCAAAGGACATTAGCGTGTTAGCTTGTGCTTTTGCCCACCTCTATCATCAGCATGCGCCGCGTCGCTGCAGAGCTTATCCCCGACTGTGGTTTTGATCTATCGGACAATACTTTGTGAGCTTTGGACGTACAGTAAATCCACAAAGAAACAATCAAATCCATAGAAAACGGCTGTGGCAGAGATAATTAGACCCAAAGGACAGCTCATATTTCATGCCTGCTGAATGTGAATGCGTCACTTGCAGTACATGGGACAGTGAAGACAGAAATTCCACTTGTAAAAAGACCAATTTGAGTGAAGAATGCCAGTATCTGCTTAGGGATTTTACAGTTAAGGAGTTGAGATGGAGAAAGCTGACTCAGGATTCATGACATTTTGCAGTTGAGGTTCAGGTAAGTCAATCAGCAGCAGTGAATGAACCTCCAACATGTAGGGGCCCCAAACGTATTGCTCTTCACAGCCACCAGCGACCCAAGCTTCAGAAGCATTTGATGTTGTCACTATTGCAATAAATCAGAGTAGTTTATGTTTAAACAAGAAAATAGCATCAAAATTGTATCAGATTGTCGAATAAATATTATCTGTCAAAGCAGTTCCCTTTTAACATCAGAATGGACTGGTCCAAAAGTGCACACTGAGTGGGAGGAGCCCTGCTGCGGTAGTTTCAAAGATGTTTACAACCAAACGGCATCAGACTATTGAACCATCTAGTGCCTGTGCTTGTTCTTTGGGGAGGCGTGAGCATGTCACTGTGGGAGCTCGGCCAAAGTATCTCTCTTTACTTTACTTTTGCAGGTTTATTTTGCACTTACACACAGCTCGCAGAAGAATCTTTTTTCTGGTTTACTTTTAGACACATTTGATGTTTAATCGAGCACTGAATGAACATACTAATTCGTCAAATGCATATAAATTACCCGCATTTGTGCAAATATCGCTGTTTGTGCTTATGAATTGTCCATATTTGCGTAGGAATTGATTAGCAGAGTCAATTATTATTTACAAACTGTTCATAAGTATAACAGTTTTCCAAATGCTAGTCTTTAGGAGCTAAATAAATACATAAATAAATACATTCATAAATAAATTATAATTAAAAATATCTTCATCTTTAAAACACACATTTGAATCACAAATGTTTTCTAGTATTTGCTAAATAATTTCATATGAGTGGATTTCATCTTTCTAATATGTGCAATGTTTTGAGGAAATGTACCCATTGAAAAGATAATTGCTATAACAATGGCACAAATATTTCATACTTCTTGAAACCCGTGGATAATAAAGTCTTCATATAAACATGTATTGTCTCATATTCATCTTAATTGTCCCTTTTACACAACAGAGATTGAAGAACCAGCCAAAAGCACGTCTTCTCTTGTATGTGAAGTTATATTGCACCATTTTCAATATGATTACGCATAATAAAAATCCCCTTGATAATTTACGCATATAAAACATTATGTTATGGTATTATAGAGAATATAATTGAAGAGACCAGTCCAGGGAGCATAGCCTGATGTATATTTAAGTCCTCTAATATGAATAATGAATTGTGCTGTCCTTGGCTCATAAATAATCAGATGAGATCATAAAAGCTAATGGTTTTCAAGGTCAGGGTCCGTCGTTGAGGCTCGGTGGGGGAAACATGTTTTTGTCCAAGAGCTGTTATTATGGGACTAAATTATATACTGGCAATACTGCAATACTGTGTGCAAGTGTATTCACAAGCTACATTTGCAGGAGATTTTAGTAAACACATTATTATAAAGAGCGTCTAGTGAATGGAGTCATTAGAGACAAACCAAACCAATGGAGCAGCTGATTTGTCCTTTACTATCATTATGTTTATTTAAGTCTATGCTATTCTATGTTCTTATTTTATATACTTAATTAGTTTGCTTATTTTATACATTATTACATTATTTTGTGTCTGTTCTCTGACATTGTATTTTCACAAGTGAGCTGCAGGGGGAGCTCCATCGTTAGTTCTGATTTAAAAACAGAACTGGTTTAAAGTCAACACGTATCTATTACCTGAGAATCCTAATTATTCATGACAAAGCGCTTTTCCCAACTCTCTGAGGCCGGAGCGAGTTCTGTTGTCAGAGTAAAGCTAACAGCAACTAGCATGCTAACAGCGCACTTCCTGCTCTGCGGCGGATAAACATGATATAATTAGATGCAGACAAGGGTTTTTATCCGATGATGGACAGAATATAATGAATGCAGAACATGTATTTTTATTCTAAATCATTTTATATTAACCGGTTAAAGAACTAGAAATCCACAAACATCGAACCTTCTCATGATTTGTCGGTGATTGGCGCCACAGACTTGTCATATTCTTTAAGCTCTTTCAGCTGACAACAATCACACTTTTGGAGGTGGATAATGGCACAACTTGCTGAGGTGTTGTGAAAGAAATGTATTCACTGTTATGTTCATGTTGATCATGTCATACACATGTCAGACAGGAAATCTGCAATTATACTGTCGACAGATGTTTGATCATCATTTATATTGTTAGTTGCCTTTAGACCTGCTCTTTGCATCTGGAGCAGAGCAAAAAAATATGAACTCACTTTGCCGTATTGTAAATATATTGTAGCGTATATTGATATGCTATTTACCGCTAACAAAAACGTGTCAATTAAAGAGGGCTTTTTTTCAGCTTTTTTTTTTGTCGCACACAAAACTGCATGGATTTTTATAACTGCCTTTAAAACAATACCTGATATACTAAAACATGAAAATATAGGTAACAAAATGATGTATTAAAAAACAACGATAACAAAAAGAATACGATACGATGAGTAAAATGAATAAAGACGAGTGGAGAGAGTGTCAGCCGTTGTGTCCGTGTGGGAAAGTCCAGAACCATCTCTCTCTGTATTTTTATAAGTCTGGTCAGCGTTTTCATCTCGCCGAGTTCAGATGGCGTGATTGACAGGCGGATCAGCCAATCAGGGGCATGCATATCAAAACACACATGGCTGCTGACGAGGAGAAATGAAAGGGGGAAAAAACTCTGTTAATTTGATCTTTCTGTCAGTAGTTCTTTCACCTTAGCACAGCGTTGGTGCGACACCCACATGCAATTTAGGGTGCAATTCCATTAATTGGAGCGCTGGCTTTTACACAATCACAGTTTGAGTTGTGAAAACTGGTTGATTGAAGGGTTAGACATCTTTTATGGAGACTGGCAAACCAACAATTACTACTGCGCCTTCACGGTTTGAATTTGTATACATAAGAACTATGTAAACGATAACTCATTGAAATGCTGATAATTCTGAGAGTTAATTTGAAATAAACAATACAATAGAAATGTTTTACGAGGACATATTTGTTCTTTAAATGTCTGTTAATTGGGTAAATGTTTGTCCCATGTCAATCTCTATGTTTTTTTTACCTGGTTACAAAAATAAATAAAAACTTAAATAAATAAATCCAATCCTTCCAAGATTGTTTTCTCTGTCAATACCCACCCAATAAAAATGGAAAATTCAAGCTTTTTTTTTTAATTCTTCCAGCCCTTTCGCTCCATCAAACACCGACTTGGGGCCCTCGTTCTCATCGGCCCACTTTGCCCAGCCGGTGGTCGGTCTTTCGGTCGGCTATGATGGTCTGGTCTGCAGCGCTGTCCCGCAGGATCTGGGCCACTTCATCTAGAGTTATCGCTACTTCTTTATCAAAATCCTAATTCAGGTTTGTCCAACACTACAGGAATACCCTATTTATTCTGTCAGACTTTAGTTAAAGCTTCTGATTTCATCTCAAGACCGCTGCCCCCTTGTGGTGGACGATGTAGTAGAGCCAGTGGCCCAATCATTAGCCCATTCTGAGCTGGGGGTGTTCCTCAGGGTTCCTCTCTCCTCGAGTTTATAGTGTTGGATTATTTGTTCCTCAAGGCAAGCAATGCAATACCTAAACTTTACAGCTAAATTCACTGGGCAGCATCAACATCGACCCAAAGTCCAAATTTGATATAGACATGAACTTTAACTCACTTTTACTATTTAGTCATTTTGACTTGATTGGGTGTGTTTATACCTGTTGTACATATAAATTATAGTTTTACACCAATCGAGCAGGTATTTGTAGAGACAACGTAAACAATCTGTAGAAAATGACAGGAAGTGACGTCACACCAAGGACACTCACTTAAAGTTTATGCAGAATTTGACTCATTAAACATTAATTCAACAAAATAATGTCGCTCTCATATTTTTATTTGCAAATTTGAAAAAAGTTATATTAAATGAGTTTTGTCTCAGTGTCTTCTGGGTAATTTCCTAGTGCGATGTCATCAAATACAAACAGGAAGTGAAATTATAAACAAGTTTTAGCAAAATCCCAGATATATTTATATGAACTGCATTTTAGTTTCTATGAGTCGTCCGACCTGTCAGAGGAGCTTTAAGTGACAAGATTTTGACATAATAAATAAAATAATACATTGTATGGTTCAGTTTAAAAAAAATGACATCCCACTTTGTCTTCTATTTAACTGTTTTTTTTTTTTATTTTCTTGCTGTTATTGTAGCATTTCTTTCTGGAAACACAACTTCTCAAGACGTGTAACTCCTCCAGCTACAGTAGTCCTGACCAAGCCTGTCACAAAAAACTGTAAATGAATGATATAAAAGTGATGTTATGATGGTTTTTTTTAACCATATGTCAATAGATGGCCTGGTCAGAGCTACAGTTAGAAGACAAGACGTGACCTGTTTCTAGTCCCACTCTATATCGATCATTAAGTGTCAAAGAAGGCTGCGCTAAGATGAACCATAAAGTAACAACCCCCTTTCACGGGACACGAGCCTCAATGGCATTGCGGCTATAAGTTAATGTCATTTAATGTATGTCCTTCATAACTCACAGCTATTTTCACTTAAATGTCACCTTTGTTTAAGGGTTTAACTGCAGCTGAATCTGAAATACTGTACATGTGTAAATATAGAGATTAGTAATGGACAATACCAGTGTTATTTCTCCTTTCGAGTATACATTTTTACATGCATTTAATCAAAATCCACCTGTAATAAATAGTCATGCAAATTAACAGTTCAAAATATGATATTTGGTGTTTCCACTTCATGTTACTAATGCAATCCCTCAAAATGTGTGTTAAAAATAAGGTGGTGGAAACTCATTCACAAAGGGATAGTGTGTGGAATCTTTTTTTTTATTTTTTTTATTGTATTATATTTATACAATTGTCTGGAAAAAATACACAGAAATGGCAAAAAAATATTGGTTATTTTTTTTACAGATTTTAGATGGATAGAAGATAATACTGATATATGTTTAGTTAATTGAGAATCAACAAATACCTCCAAAAGGAAACACAACCAAACAACACACTCTAGATCTAAAAATAAATGAAGATTCAGTAAAATCACAAAAAACAACAACAACAAAAAACACAACATTTGAATAGTTAGACTGTTTTCATGTCCACGTAAATGTGTAAATGTTGAGAAAGCAAACCTAAAATCTGGAAGGGGGTGAAACAAAGTTGAATTTGGTTTCCGGTCCATTCTTTTCTACCATCTGTTGTGAAATGTTACCCAAAGGAGAAGTTAATTGTAGCTTAGAAAATGGAGCTGCGTGCGTGAGTGCTTTTTACAGGACAGTGATAAAACAGAAACTTACTATGTTTGCAAAGAAAGCATTTTTTATCAGATGTGCTAAAAGCTTTTTCTTGTAAAAGTCAATGCTGCTATTACACGTTTTACTGTGTTTAGCAAATACCATTTGTTATGGTCTTTAAATGTGTGTACTTCTCCTCTACATCCCACAGATCATCATACCTTTCCATGTTTAAAGGTGAACTATGAAACCTTTCGGCTTGTCTCCATGGAGATGTTATTGCTTTGCTGGGACTGTTCCGAATGTTATTTTATGTTTATTTTCTATTACCAAATGTTAAAGGTATTTTACACTTTCATTATGTGAATAGATTTATTTTTTCATTTTTTAAATGAAGTAATAATATTCATTCAATGAATAAAAAACATATATCAAATTCTTTCAAATTCAGTGTATTAAGTTTTAGTTGGCCAGGCAGAACATCAGCTGCTTGTTTCCATGGGTTAAAACAACAACAACAAAATATTTTAGGCCTTTAATGTGCATCTTAAATACACTAAACTGCATAAATAAAAAGGGTGCATTTTGATTAAGTGTTAGCCTCCAAATCTCACCATTTTTTAAATGTATTTGCTGTCCCATTTAAATGAATGTGATAGAATGTACACACAAGTACCAGGATACGTGGGCAGCTGTTCTAAACACATCACTCCTGAAAGAGCCTAAAAACACTGAGCCTGTCTTCAAGTCCCTGTTCCACTGTCTGCAGCACAACACCTCCAGGACTTTGCTCTGTCCCGGCAGCAGCAGAGGTGTTATTATTGTCATGTCCCATCTGGGTCCTATTAGGCTCCGCTCGGACTCCTCCAGTTGCTCCAGTTGCTCCAGTTGCTCCAGTTGCACTCCACACGGCGACGTTACGCTGACACACACACCGTCCCATCAGCGCTCTCCTTATTTCCCCTCCCGCTGTTAGCTAACGGAGCACTTACGCCAAGCAAGGTTTCGCAAATAAGCTCCCAGGCCACATAAGGTTCATTTATATGGCTGTCACGAGAACGCGTTTGGAAAGGGAATGCCACTAAAAATGTGTTTGAAAATAATGGTTTTGAGTTTTGTTTTCCTAGCACTAAATCACAACTTTTTTCTTTACACAAGCAAGAGCAGCAACAGAAGCATACGGAATTTAACACAAACTAAATGAGACAGCAGTTTCTCAGCTGAGGTTTTTGTGCAGTCATTTAAAATCTCCCTTAGAGATGGATTACACCTGCTTGTCTCCATGTGGATGCTCTAGTTTTGCTTGGAATGTTCCACAGTATAACATTTAACTTTTATCTTCAACATTCATTCAATTACAAGTGTTTTTATTTATTTATTTATTGCTAAAACACACATGTTTACTACACCGTGAGCAGGGTCACATCTCCGCAAACGTGACCTGTAACTTGGCTCAGTGGCGTCATCTGCTTGTCACCACAGATACAGACAAGTTATAAGTTATGCAGTGTACTTTCTAATCAAATGTTCAAATACCTAATGAGTTGAATATTTTATTTGGCCTGTATATAAGCATTCTGTCACATGTATTTAAAGATTCAGACAAATAAAAACACTAATTTTGACATTTGTAGACAGCAGAGGCAAATAGTTTGTATCTAAATGTTTATTTCATTTGAGTAACAAGTAATACATGTCAATATTTAACTTCCAGCTTCCATATGCAGGATTTGTGATGATGAAATTAACATTCTATTTTAAAACTGCTATATTTTCAGTGCGTTATTATTAAACAAAACGTCAGTTATGCTAGCACGTTAGCATAGACGCTATTTCCGTGCTCTTCGCTACATCAACAAACTGAGTAAAACTTGTGCTTCATGTGGTAATGTTTTCTATTGTTGCTTTGGCGTTACTCACGTGTGCTCGAGTGGTTTACAGGCGCCAAAACGGCCTTCAGAGTGCGTGATGTTCGGAAGCTAACGCTAACTCTCGCTAACGGTATGGAACGCAACAAGTCTTTAGCGAGCAGGCGTTGTGTTTGCAAACTCTGGGAGGGTCTCTTCATTTCTTGACCCCCTCAGTCGCCTGCCAGCATTCAAGCACCGAGTTTATCCACTCACAACACACTTCACGGCATCGTTGTGTGTTTGCATTTATAAAAATAAATAAAAAGTTCAACTCCGTCGCAGAAACGTATTCTCCACAAAAACGCGTTGCAAACTTTTTGGGACACAAAGACGACACAAAATAACATCTTGCAAATGTTACAAAAACTCAGGGTGGTTCTGACCCGGCACCGGCGTCGACGGTAAACAGCCCAATTAGGAACACATTCCCTTAAAAAAAACGTACAAAACACTGTTATTCTCACCACTCCAGCTTGAGCAGCAACCAAATGCAGATTGATACTTCACATCTACCCACTCCTGCCAAAAGTCAAACCGAAACTTCGCTATTTGTACTCACAATTGGTATTTTTGTTAAGTCATTCCGTGCCTTTCTTTGCCCGTGGCCCGGGTTCTTAAATTGTGTTTTACTTCGACATACTGAGCACATTTATTCTAATCATTAGGGCCGGTCTCTTTGTGTCCCGCAGCACAAATTTATCTAAATGAAAGCGGCATTAGCTCTATTTTGTCTTCAAGTGCGAGTAATTCTGTTTCAGTGCGGCGGCTGCCAAATGAGAATAGGGCAGAGAAGTGAGCGGGAGCGGGGCTGGCAGCCGTGTTCATCCTGTCCACTAACAGAGCGTCAAAGTCACATTTTTTTGTTGATGGAAATTACATAAAGTCTGAATTAAAAGCAACCGTAATTACTAAAACTATGACTCAAACTATATACTTTTTCATCAGATATTTCCAATGAATAAAAACTGAACATAAATGAAAGACAGGGACAAGGCGAGTGCAATCAGAGTTAAAATAAAACAAATTTATATGTTTTCTGGTTAACGATCTACAGTAACTATTATGGATTGAGTTGACTGAATTAGTATTTGATTTACAAAAAAGTAGACAAAAGGTTTATTTGACTAAATCTTGAGGAAAACTAAAAAGGATTTTGGTCAAAAGACTAAAACACAATTAAAATGTCTTGTCAAAATGAACAGTGGCTGGCAGGAAACTAAAGTCTGTAATTACTCCATGCTTTCGCTGCGATCCTGTCGTCTTCAAAGGTCAGAACTCCGAGTGACATTTTCACGGAGTTTCTGTGTTCCAGTTGTCAAGTCGGAAAAACAGGCACCGGCATAATTCAGTTCAAGTCATAAAATGCAGGAAAGCTTGAAAGTATTTGACATGAATCTATTGAATCTAAGACATTTGGAAGAAAACATGTTATATATTTTGGTTCTTCTTACAGCATATGCAATTTATTGTGTCAAAAGTTGTTTTTATTAGCATATCTTTCTATTATTATTCATTGTTTCATGTCTACTCATGGCCAAAGCCTATTGCAGGGACAAACAAAAGAAGTTAGTCTGTTGGAGTCTGGTGCATAAAGTTTTCTTAGATAAATTCTCTTGTACATGCAATAAACTAAAAACGTTAAAATGAAAATAGCAACACACCTTTCCTGATTCTCCATAACCAAGTGAAATTCAGATCACACAAGAACTAACAACTGTTATATTAGTTTTCAAAATGACGTAACACTGAATTAACGTTTATTTTCTTTTTTTTAGATTGTGTCAGGTTTAGGTTTTATTAGTGAGGAAATAACAGAGTGAAATGGGGGATGAAGAAGGGAGGACATGCAGTGAACTGTCGAAGTCGGGATTCGAACTGCACTTGGAGACTTTTTTTACTTCTACTCAACAGAAATATGTCGTCATGGCTCCAGATAACTGCACTTAGTAAATATCTATGATCCAGTTTGAACCCTCATCCACAGGGAAACACTAAAGCAGTTTTCACCCGCAGTACTTTGTAAACATTAAATTCCACGCTGTCTTTAAACATGTTAGTGCCACATTACACACCCACATGCATGTATATCTTTCAGGCTATAGAGGATATCTCACAGTCGCTGCAAAGATCAACTGCATCTCATTTCAAATACAACACATTTGGTGCATTTATTCAGGCGACTACAGCCCACATTTCTCTGTCATTGGCTGGGACGCTGGTGTTGGTTTGGATCACTTCATTTTTGAGTTCAGAGGCCTATTTGCTCTTTTAATTCGTGCGTAAAGAAGTGGCCCGGGGTTAAGCGGTCAGCTACGGGATAAGAGAAAGAGAGGGATGTGTGGACCCGTGCGGCGCTGTGAGGCAGCTTCGAAACTGACCGCGGCTGGAACGGGGATGAAGTGTATAAGCAGTTTAACTCTGTAAAAAGAGACATGGATGAACTGTGCAAGCGCCGCTGTGTGCCTGTGTCGCCTGTATATATACACGCCGGTAAATATACATGTCCACGGGGCAAATGGGACTACTGCGGGGCACAAGACGCAGACGTTATGTGTTATGTGCATTCACAAAGAGAGCGGGGATGTCCACCAGTCTGTGTCACCAGTCTGCAGCGTTACAACCTACATGAACTCACGTCATCATCAGGCGACTGTACAGGCCAGAGCTTCTCAAATGTTTTCCTGTGCTCTGTTCTTAGGAGATAAAAAAATGATCCACGCCCCCCCTTGAGAAAAGATAAAGTATGATCAAAGAGAACTACTAGACTATTGTGGTCCGCCACGAACTAACCAGGACATTTTTATTACACAGTTTGAGAGTTTAAATAACACAAGAACTATTACTAATGAAGCTGTCGAACAATCTTTCATCGAAAGTAGGACGCGGCCATGTTGGATTATGTCACTTGGGCTGTGGGATTCAGAGATGAAAGGCTGTTCCAGGGAAAATTAAACATTCCAAGTTGCAAGGACGACTGGAAAGCATCATCTTTAATGTATTCTCCTTATCTGAAGTATACATTAATTCATTAGTATGTTATCAAAATTGCACAGTGAAATTATTTGAGCTTTACAGGTACTTGGGTAATGCACTTACATCATTTTCATTCAATAACTGACCCTCAACATTCTGTGGAGCTATTGACGAGCGTAAATGTATTTCCAGCTCACATTTTGCCTTATAAATGTGTTTCTTCCATACTGTAGATGTAGCTAGCCCTGCTAAAGACAAGGGGATATAAAGGACAGTTTCCCTTGGCACAACAATTCATTTCCTCAATGCACAAACTCTGAAATGAAATGTCTGAAATATTCAAGAAATATGTAGTTAATCTGCCATGCTTTCAGACTAGCAACTGGGCCAGAACATGCAATGGTAAAAACATTTCTTTCTCTATCTCGTTCATAAATCCTGCCAGATAAACAAAACCGTATTCTACTGTAAAACTGCCGTTTGTTGACACAAGATTGAATGACAATGTTGACAGCGTCCATTCTCTGCCTTCATAGAGTTTTCCGTGCAGACCAAGTGTAGCATTGGCTTCTTAAATTAGACGGCCTCGCACGCATCGATATCGGCCCCAAGTATTAGACTGAATATCCTGAGTCAGCGGCTGCAAAACAGCTCCTTCTTTCTGCAGCTCTCGTAAACACATGGCACACATAAAGAATTACAGCCCCGCGCGGAGGTTGCCAGGGTTAAATAAGAGACTATTACCTGTAAGAATAAGAGAAGTTACAAGCCAGTAGCGTACAGGGTGCTCTCGGGGGTTGTTCGAAACATAAGCTTTTGAAGTTAATAAGAAACTCCCAATGATTCATAATAAACGTGCTTGAGATTCCAGAGAGAAGAGGCTACTTTAACAGAGAAGGTGAAATAAGACAATTTTAGTCCTGATTGAAATTATCGTATTTTCCGGACTATAAGTCCTCGTTTTGGCCGGGATGCGACTTATATTTATACTTATATACTTATACTCCGGAGCGACTAACATGTGATATTATTTGTTATTTTCACACTTGCAACCGCAGTTCATACTCTAGTGCAATATATATATTAGGTATATTAGTCAGAAATATAGTCAACCAAAATACTATATATATTGTTCAAGTTATGATTATTAAAGGTGGTATGGACGATTTTTTTCAGCAATTTTTTTTTATTATATTTCCTCGTGGCGTGGATAAATCATTAGTCCTGCCACGTATCAATCATAAAACGCACCTATCGCTCACCTGCAGCTGCATCAGGCTCGTCCCCACGTTTCCGCGTGCCTAAGCGCATGGATCTATCATAATATAGTTCCCTCAGTTTACGGGGCAAAATGAAGACGGAGAAAGACAGTTCGAGCTGACTCAGAAGTGGACAGAAATCTACGGGAGACGAGAGATGTGATGCGCTCCGTTGCGCTAATAAACAAACGCACGTGTGTGTTGTATCAGTCCGCACGGGGGAGTGCGCATGTGCACTTCCACCTGCGTTCTCAAATCGCCGAAAAATCGTCCATACCGCCTTTAATATTACACTGCTATATGTGTAGTTTCATTTGGAGATCAGCTCTACCAAAAATGTGTATTAGGCCTGTTTCCACTGGTTCGCTTTGGTATGATCCGAAAGGTTCTCCAATCGTAGCAGCCTTTTTCAGCAATCCAAAGTGGACCGCGAGTTTCTTTCCTGAGCTCAAAGGGGAGGAGCCTATTGTACACATTTTTAGTGGTAGAAGAAAATAAAAAATCCACACAGAAAGGCCCCACGTCGATCACAGGACCCTCTTGCTCCGAGGCGATGCAAATGCACTCCACCATTAACAGAAGCGTTCCAAAGCGCTCCCACGTGAACCTGCCGGGACCTGGGCTGGTCGAAACGTGGTATTAGCGTACTATAACTCAAATGCAAATGACTGTAAACAACACATAACACAACATTCCGTACAAAGGAGTGCGCGACATGACAGTCCCACAGACGCATTACATTTTTATGAGTCTGTTCATTCTAGATAACATTCATTCCGGGATAAAGGTCACTCTTCCCTTCAGTTTGCCCCGTCTCCCCCCGCCGCTAGCAGCACCATGCCCGGACAAGCTGTGTGTAAACTTCAAATGCTTTATTAGCCATGGTCCACAGGGAGCAGCTTAACAGAGCCAATTAAAATCACATAAAGGTGAAAGATGCGCGGACCTGACAAAATAACATCAGCGAGTCTTTTTGAACAAACGAGGATAAAGAGAGGAGATGAAGGGAAGGCAGTCGAGGCGCGGGCCGAGGTTTTAGACGAGGGGAGACTGGCAGCCCCCCACAGTGCAGGACATGTGACGGAGGTATAGCATTATGCGCCATTTATGGACCCTTTGCAAGTTTGGAATAGAAGCAACTGGAGGGGAAAGTGAAACGGGACATAATGTGATTTCAAAGGAGAAAATGGATAACCGCGGAATATTACATTTAAACAGATATATATTAGTTACGCTTGAATAAATCAGGCTTTGAATTAAATAACAAATGCTTCTGTAAGTTCTATCAAATGAAGCTCAAGAGCACATCATTAAACTCATTACACAAGGTCAAGAAAACATATGGAGCCCGCGGAAAAACACAATAGGCGACACAAATACGGTCCATGTGCAGAGAACCAGGATTAAAGTTTATGGAGCAGCTGAATCCTGCGTGTAATGACTCTCTTGGTCGTCATTCGAGGCATGATAAACCTTTGTCCAGATGGAGGGATGGAAAATCTTGTTAAGATCGTACAGTTTGTTGTGTAGGTGCAGCTTTAGCATGTCCAGCATGTCCGTGTGTGAGAAAAATGTATTTTGAGAAAACAGGCTTTGACGTTACAATGTTCCACATAAATCGTCGGATGCAAGCAGATTCAATGGAATAGTCCTCATTCCGAAAAGCTGGTGGTGGACCCTCCCTCCCCCAGAAAGGTCACATAGTGCACCTTTAACCGTAGACCAACTTTGCGCCAACGAGCTGCATCTTAAAATGATTACAAATGACAAAAACGTCCAAAAGGAGAAAATGGTGTGTTCTTAATGTGCTGCTTATGCTGAAGTCATGTATGAAACAAATAAGGATAAAGTGTTTCCCATCTGGAAGGCTGGCACCTTCTCACAGCAGCGCACTGAAGCCGCGTTAGCGAGATGATGACGGATGGCTCCCCGCGGTGCAGGACATATGGGGGGGAAGGGCTTGAATCCTCAGGGAGCGCCGCTTCTCCCACTGGGTGTCACACGGAGCCTCGGAGGAAGTTTTAGATGTGCTGTCAGAGAAAGAGCTCCAGGTGTTTTGTTCGTTATAAGGAATAGGAGATGGTTAACTCGCCTCAGTTCTTCTCACGTTGTCTCTCGGGGCTGGGAGTCATTTCAGGAGACTCCATCGATCTCCCAATGCTTAATATATTTATTTTAATGAGTCACACTTACAAAACCAAATCACAGAACGTTCCGAGATCTTCTCTATCGTAATCATAAATCATTACCACAAAACCCTCTCGCATTCAGATACATACCTACAGTTAGATCTCCATCTACAGGCAGCAGAGGGAATTACAAAGGGCAGATAAACAAAAACCTAGCTTGCTCTCAACATTCTAGTGCAGGCATAGCATTGTGATGAATGTGATTTGATGGCAAATATGCTCAGAACGATTGTGGACTTGATTAATGGACTTGGATCTTGGAGCTCAACCTACGACATCGCAAAACTGGAACATTTGGAATCACGTGTAATCATCAAATAAGCCTGAGCAAAGGTTGCACGATGTAACTTTAACTGTCCCATGTGTCTCAAAATGTTCCACAGTATGGTACAAACTTTATTTTTGCTAAGCTTTATGACATTTTATAGAACATTCCAGACAAAACAACATCCATGGAGTTTCAGACACTCTAACACCTAAACACACACACACATGTTTTGACTGGTTCACTGTAGAACGGATCGATACCACCAAAAGTGTCTTCAATGAACCGGTCCGGCCCATTTAAGTGATTCAAAGGGGGTCGTGGGAAGTGTACCCTCTAAAGTGGTCTGTCCTACTTATGGCTCTCGAAATGCTTTAGAGCAAGAACACCACATTAAACGAAAAAGCAGATACAAACAGAACATAATCACTTCTAACCTAATGCTAACTCACATATTTCCAGTGATGATGATTTATACGTTGAGCTAACAAACTTCAGCTGTTTCCTGTTTAATGACACACAGCACTTACATCAAGACCAAAACTATTATATTCCCAGTTCATAAAGCATGTGGAATTATACTAACCTAATGCATAGATTAAAATATGTTCAAATGATGTGTAGAAGCGAAATAAACACAGAAAAACCTGAAAATAAACTGGAAGCTTGGAATTACTAAACTTAAAACTCATGATTAAAACATAAAAGTATATTATTTAAATTGTCTTTATAAGGAAAACATGTTGACTGTTTCTATTGAGCTTTACATGGAAACGGTCTGTTTTTCTTTGTATTTCTATGTAATATAATAACATTTGAGAAAGAAGAAACGATAGATCCCTGTTTCTTTTGAGAGAAGTTGAGTGTGGGGTGTAATGGCAAAAATAAGGCAAGGAAGCGAGTTGCTTTGTCTCAATGTTAAGGTGATTTAATCAGGCATTTTTCTCTCTCTCTCTGGTACATTACAGGATCAGTTCTGCCCCCTCGTCCCAGGTCCCTCCTATTTATATACATTAGTCACATGACCCAAAATACACGGAAAGTTACCGGTCACTCAGGTACAAAGGGACAAAGGAGACAGTGGATAACATTTGCATTGATTCAATTCACATGTCTTGCTCTTTGTCCTAGTGTGAAACCAAACGAGGCCTGGCCCGGGACATGTAAATCTCCAGGCAAGGAGGGGTTGTGTCAAGCTGTGACTTTGGGTGTTAAACAGAAATCGAATTGAAATAGAATTGAATTGAAAATTAAAAAAGCAAAGAGCCAGATTATATTTTTTCACAACAGGGGAAAAAGGCAATATTGTAATTTCCACAGATAAAAAAATCAGAGCTATAAATCATCAAACCAAACTAAATAAAACACTCATGGCTCATTTAAAGCTGTCATGCTGCAATGTATTCAAATGTTATGTTTCAAGTTGATATCGTTATGTAGGGCGGTTCTATTTATTTCTAATTAGCAGGAAAAATAACATTGTGAGACCCGAAACGCTCCAAATCAAATCAATATTGTAATAAACCTTTGACATGAGCAGTGCCTCGTCTTGCCAACACTCAGAATGTGCTGTTCTGCGTTCACATTCGAGTCCGTAAGAACGTGAACTTTGCAGCAGGAGGTCGTCGATTGTTATTGGCGTTAATCCGACGGGCCTAACAAGCTTCGTGGGCACGTCTCGCCGCGACGCACTCTCTCCGTCTCTCGCTCTCTCGCACGTAAACAACACTCACTCGATATGTCAAAGATTTCAAACCTGTTCACTTAATGCCACTGTGAGCCTAATGAGACACGAGGGGACCAGCGCATATGCTAATCCGCTCCAGGCTGAATCAAAAGTCATGCAGAATCAATGAAGTGTATTTGTAAAAGTTAGAAAATTCAAATTATAATGAGGTGAACAGAGGGCGGACTTCTAAAAGGTGAAGCCTCCACAGATTTGAACATACCGACCGCAGTACGTTAAAGTGGATTATGGTCCGGTTTAAAAGTGCACTTCATAACCTTTCTCGCTGTATGTGCTCACGTTCTACAGTATGGCATTATCTATCTCCATGGAGACAAGCAGAGAAAGATTATGCAGTGCACCTTTTACTTATGGTAGTTACCGTGATGGTTTTTTTCTAAATAATGTTTTTCGTTCTCCAAAATTCAACTCGAAAGGTGCACAAAATGTCTTCTGTAAATCACACACTTTTAGAATGACATTTGAAGTGTTTTGTTTTTTGTATTTTTGAACAAAAACTGTCTGTAACAACTGGTTAGCTACTTATGTCAGACACAGTTAATAAACGTGTACATTCTCCACACGTTTATCTCCACTTTAATATAAAAAAAAAATAAGTTTATTGCTGTAATCGTGGTGGTGTCTTGCCGTGTGACATGAAAAGTCACATTAAAAAGACAGACGGAGCTCATTTCTGATCTCATCTCAGTTCTGAAGATCGCTCACAGAAAATGAAACGTGTCAATGTGAATTAGGGATGTCACAATATCACATTTTGGAGTTCACGTTATTCACGGTTATGACCAAACAACAGTTAAATCCCTCACAACGTCCAATAGATTTCTCTAGTATGTGACCAGAAAACAAAAGATCAAACAAAGTGTCTTTTTTGTTGACTTTTTTTTG
>NW_027316278.1:33117818-33162818 GCF_026437365.1 Eucyclogobius newberryi | reverse complement strand
AACTTTAACCATGTTCTAACACTGTTCCTTCAACAAAAAGACGGAGACCAGGAATTGAGTGGCCAGCTTGACATCTGCTTAAATGTTCATCTTAAACTGTGTGCTATTCCATCTGCAGCCAGTAGATGGCCAAAATGTAGCTAGTTCCATCGGACACAGCAGATATCAAAATGTACTTCTGTTTATTATATACTATGGTTTTAGGTCTACACCATAAGATGCAGAAGGTTCTCAAGAGCATTTTTAAAGGGTAATACTGAAAATAATGCCTAATATTTGTCCTTTAAAATCTTGTTCCAGAAACAAACACTTTGGCATGACAGAGAAACATTATTTCAATATAAATTCAATTCAATTATCTCCACTATGTCCTTAATTGCTGAGTCTAAAGTGACATTCAAATAAACTTGATCACACCAAAGTGCCAGACACAGCTACAAACCCAAACCATTTCCATGCAGATTTAGTGGATGAACCACACGCCTGCTTTAGCTCCCTTACTCCGAAGTCACCCAAGGGCGCTGTCAGTTTTATCTCTGCCTAGCGATTCATCAGGCCCCGTTGGTAAATAAGAGATGCTATCTGCTGCCCCCGGTGGCATTGAGGGCCCATGTCCCGATCGATAAGTTTCCAATTCTTCACTGATGTCCGCCTCTGATTAGCCACACTAATCCGATACAAATGTCCCCATCTTTTTACAGTGGCAGGACAAAGGCCGCTTATCTGGGTTTGGTGTTGAGTGAGGGAGAGGCAGAGCTAGGAGGGGAAGCTACAGGAGGGAGGACATCCGCTGGAGACGCTAATGGCTAATCCACTAGCGCTGGAGCTGATAGAAGGGATTTAGCATGGCCTGGAGATGTAACCGTGGTAATACAGTGTTTACAGCATGTATAGTAGCTCATGTTTGAAGTTGTTGCTCATAAAAAGGGAAGCCTTATGTATGTATGTAGATCTAGCTGTAATAAAGACATATATGCATTGATTTAGTTTGTTTTATGTTATAGTATAGCCTATTATATTGTATTTAATGCAAGACAGAGGCCTTCATTGCATTTAGACAATAAATAAAAAGCTTTATTCAATCATATATCTTTAATTTGTTTTTAATTGTTCAGTTAGTTTCAAGATACAGCTTTGATATCGTAGTAGACATGATTGAATACAGGCTTTGTACTAGCATTTCTAAGTTCTACATGTGCCTGATTGTTCACCAAAAAAGCCTCATGGTAAAACAGATTTCAGCAGATGATCAAAAACTGTTCCGTGGTACTTGTACTTCACTATTTCCAAGGGGTCATCGTGGGTTGTGTTGTCTTCAGCCAGACGTCTTTGCAATAATCATGTCTTTGGTCGTCCTGACATGGGCTTCCGATGGGATTTGTCGCACCATTCAACAAACTTTCTTTTGCCGATCTTTGAGTAATTTAACATATTTTATCTGGCTGGTTCTTCCTTTGAACCCCTTTCTACTAAATTTGTAGGCGTAGGTGTGCTATGTAACCTTTCCGGTGAAGGACGTGGTCTCCCTGGTGATGTTATTGCCGTCCTCGGAATGTTCCAATGTTCAATACTTTAAAATATCTCAGGTATTTCAAAAGTCTGCAACTATAGAACCTTCAATTATGCATCCATATCTTAACATGGAAGATTCATTTTAAAATAACCATGCGTTTTCCCCGTCTATGGAAACCAGGAAATGCAGTGCATAATAACAGATTAAGAATAATTGCCGGGAGCTGTCGGTGCGCGGCGTCGGTATCTCAGAGACGCGCGGCGCTGATGAACAAGCCAGGGATAATTTGAGTTAATGAAAATGAAACAGGCGTCAAATTTCCTCTTTCAAAATGATATGCAACGATTAAAACTGTTAGCGGAGGCAAAGGGCGCGTCTCACTGTCTTATCGCAGCCAAGACGTGCCACTGAAATGACCATGAAACCCGCGCTTTACATGCAAAATAACACGTTCGATAACATCTGCATCTGCAACGTACCGCGGAATCCGTGCATATTGCTTTTTGAGATACGATCATCTGTGCAATTTCTTTTGGTATCGAGCATTGTAATATAGTATGAGAAATGAAAAGGACCGTGATGCGTTTCCCCCTCAAGGTAGTAAGCTGTAATATAGAACCAACACAAGGACTCACAATCCTTGAATTTTATGTTGAGTTGTCAGTGAAAAAGCAAAAACAATACTAAGATATAAGGCTAAACAGTATATGAAATAAAGCAGCATATTGTTTCATTCATGCATTCATTTATGTGCCAAATCCTTCACCAATTAAGACAAAAATATCCGGTAAACAAAGACGTTCGTAGATGGCGTTTTTGAATGTATAAATCACTCTTTTTACAACTTCTGGAGGGTAAATGAGAAAGAACAAACAAGACTAAATATGTGATTGATACGTCTCCTTTAAATGTAATATACTGGCTCTGTTTGGTTTAAAAACAGCAATACAATCCATTATTATTAACTAAGTATTATAACGTTGATGTAACTCTTCTAAACGACTTTACCTGGGATTTACCGCAGAGTGATAATTGACTTTTACAGCTCGATAAAGACTCACATGTGACACTCACATAACACTTGTATAACACTTGCTCAAAGACGCTTCACAGCCCAAGATGGAGAACACAATGACACATAAAACAAGAAGAGGCCTGTCGCAATAATGCGGATATCGACTTATTGTTCAGCGTGTGGAATTTAGAACAATGTGTTTGGGGAGCAGCGTTTGTTGTGTGTAGATTTTCTTTGCATTTTTGGGGAAGATGGTATTTTGTTTTATGAAATTATGACATTTTCTACTGGGCTATTAGGGTTATTTTGTAATATTTAGTTTGAATATTATTGTTTATCGTGAGTTTTTTCTATAGCAATGTACTTCAATATTTGAAATCAGAATCAGAAATCAGTTTTATTGTCATTGTCTGTCCCCAAGTTCCTAGTTTAAGTTTTGTTGTGCAGCATGAAAAACTTGATGAAAATACTAGTACAAATGTACATGCAAAAAGAATATGTGTAAGAATTAAAGAAAATATTTAAATTACATAAATCATTTAAATAAAATATATACAGCAAGACTGTAACAACATTCCGCGGACGGATAGATTCGGTTAATGTCACTCTGTGGAACATTCCAGGCAAAGCAAAGGCATCGCCACGGAGACAAGCGTTTGGCAGACTCTCCACCGTGCAGTAAAGTTCCACAGTATGCCTTTCAGAACTTTTTTTGCAAAACGCTGATGAAATCCTCCACATATGAAGGTTGTTTCTTATCATTTGGGCCATTTTTGCGTATCTGTCGGCTCCTTCGCTCCGAAAAGACAGAGGGAGCGTCCCCATAAACCACAGCTGAATGAGTGACGGTATTGCACAGAGGCTCTACATCACGGGCCTGTTAGCCGCTGTTAGCTGCTGACAAGGCTGCCCCGCTCAGTACCTATCATCTTTATAGACACAGTTCTCTTCGCACTAAACTTTACGGCCCGGCGCGCGACATCCATCCAAGAGAAGTGCTCCCTGCCACAGGTGAAACGGCGAGACAAAATGTGGCAGTGCTGGTTTAAAAGCTCCCGTGTTATGCCTGTACTCGGGCTTCTGAGGGTTCATTTGCAGATGACAGATATCCAAGATGAAAAAGTGTGCCACAAAGGTTAGTTATGTCTTTTTTAAACCATCTTCTACACTTCTTAATGAAGAATTGGCTTTTGAAAACACTGCTAGACAAAATGTAACCCATCAACAATGTATATATGTCGTTATTTGCAAATTTGCCCTTCTCAAATATGTTTGGACACATCAACAAATAATAGCAAATATGTTTTAGCTTTTGAGAAAGATTTCTGCCATTGTCTGATTTGGAACCTTCCCAGATTTGGTATGCTATCTGAAAGTACCCATAAACCATGATGCTTTCACGGGCCAAAAAAAAATCCTTAAAAAAATACAAAAATCTCTAAATACTCTGAGCGCAAAGACTGCAGAGCCAAAAAATTGTGAGCTAACAAGGCTGGGTGAGTGTTCAAAACAATAAGGAAAGTAATTTGCTCAGAAAGTTGGCGAAAGATGAAACAGGAAGTAGTGTCGTGTTTGCACCAAGCTTTACGGCGTAACCACTGCCACACCTGAGGATCTACTTTGCCTTTTTTCTCCCGTTTTGATTTTTCAAACAACGCTAAAACTGGATTATTAGCAATGTACTGTGGACTGTCATTTGTCAGATACTATTGGGTAAAAGGACATGGATGAGATCGCTGCGGTTTAGCTTTAGCTTTTCGAGAGCATTTCCTTTTTTTTGCCATTGCTTGTGTTTGGATCTCGGTGTGCTCTTCACTCTGTTTGCTCCTGACGCTCTGATTCATTGGCTGTTACAGCAATGGTAATGTCTTATGGTCTTGATATCGCAGATGACACCACAAACATGAAGAGTGCAACAGCTTCAAAATCGCTTACGAGAATCAAAAGTCGAAAGCAAATTAGGGCCCCTAGTCCACCTAATGATCCTTCCGTGTGTTCTGGACTTAAAGGTACACGCCCAAAGCATGTGTCTGTATTTCACCAAGCGCTCTTGTTAGAAGGTGAATACTTATTGCCAGCTCCATAATTGTCAATGTTTAGTAACTGTATCTAGAAACTGCACTGCACGATTTAAGGAAAAATAAATCATATTCATTATTTGAGTCACAACCAATATTATGTGAATTTCTGAGAAGTTCTACATATCATTAGAATTTTGCTTTATTTTGGGTCAATTTGTCTCATGTTCATGGAATTACAAGCACAACCAACTGAACGTCTCAAGATTTAGTAGCAAAAGTGTGTCTATTTCTTCTCATTTTTGTTGAATTATTAGAAGCACACAAAACCACCTGCTACAAATTCAGTTAAGAACAAATATGTGTTACCACGGGTGACGGCAGAAGGGCACAAATCTTGCCTAGGACGCCTAAAGAGCTAGGGCATCAATTTGTCATGTCTTTTTCATAGTAAGTGAACTAAAGATTCTAACTGATACTCCTAATGTAGTAATGTGATCCTTTTAGTAGGCCATGTACAATGCTCTGATCTCGGGTTTAGGACGGGTGTGACGTGGGTGTGGCGCGGGTGTGGCACAGGTGTGGCGCAGGAGTGACGTGGGTGTGGCGCGGGTGTGGCGCGGGTGTGACGTGGGTGTGGCGCGGGTGTGGCGTAGGTGTGGCGCAGGAGTGACGTGGGTGTGGCGCGGGTGTGACGCGGGTGTGGCGCGGGTGTGGCGTGGGTGTGGCGCGGGTGTGGCGCAGGAGTGACGTGGGTGTGGCGCGGGTGTGGCGCGGGTGTGACGTGGGTGTGGCGCGGGTGTGGCGTAGGTGTGGCGCAGGAGTGACGTGGGTGTGGCGCGGGTGTGGCGCGGGTGTGGCGTAGGTGTAGCGCAGGAGTGACGTGGGTGTGGCGCGGGTGTGACGCGGGTGTGGCGTGGGTGTGGCGCGGGTGTGGCGCAGGTGTGGCGCAGGAGTGACGTGGGTGTGGCGCGGGTGTGGCGCGGGTGTGGCGCGGGTGTGGCGCGGGTGTGGCGCGGGTGTGACGCGGGTGTGGCGTGGGTGTGGCGCGGGTGTGGCGCAGGTGTGGCGCAGGAGTGACGTGGGTGTGGCGCAGGTGTGGCGCAGGAGTGACGTGGGTGTGGCGCGGGTGTGGCGCGGGTGTGGCGCAGGTGTGGCGCAGGTGTGGCGCAGGAGTGACGTGGGTGTGGCGCGGGTGTGACGTGGGTGTGGCGCGGGTGTGGCGCAGGTGTGGCGCGGGTGTGGCGCGGGTGTGACGTGGGTGTGGCGCGGGTGTGACGTGGGTGTGGCGCGGGTGTGGCGCGGGTGTGACGTGGGTGTGGCGTGGGTGTGGCGCGGGTGTGGCGCGGGTGTGACGTGGGTGTGGCGCGGGTGTGACGTGGGTGTGGCGCGGGTGTGGCGCGGGTGTGACGTGGGTGTGGCGTGGGTGTGGCGTGGGTGTGGCCACAATGGCACAAGGGACCGCTCAGGGAGTTTGTGTGTTTACTCGGACACATTGGCCACAACTGAAATCATGATTATTTGAAACTATTATTCACAAATACTTTTAAACATTCCTTCTCCTCGAGTAAATATGAATCTTTCATAATGTTTTCCATGTTTCATTCATGTTTAAAAAGCTATTGAAGTTTAATCTGGACTGATAAAGTTTCGTTTTGATATGTGCTGATGACACATATTGCCCTACAGAAAGCCATAGACATGAATATGTGTAAAAACTGTAATGATTGGAAGTGGAAATGATTATATTTGTACATAGGAAAGCGAGAGGCACTTTTCTGTAATGGAAAGTTGTTAGAAATCGTACCTCATTTGAAGTAAGTACGTCTTGTTTTTAAATCTAACAACACCATCTAAAATCTGAACTATACAGCCTCACGTGCAATTGTTGCTGTACTGGGGACACCTTAGAGGATACTGGGGTAGAAATGTGCAAAGCAAGGACACTAAATGTACTAAAATGAAGTACAAGTATCTCTAGATCTCTATATTACAGGTGAGAGGGTGCGGCCCCCTCGGCTGCGACAGGTAAAGACCACCTCTGATGATTGTGGATTGACATAAACTGACAGTTGAACAGATCGTAAAAGATCAACATATGCAAAACTCAAGCAGGAATATTTGTTGCGTGAAACTATTGGGCCATTTATAATTTTAGAAAGAAACAATACAAGACTTCCTAAAGCCGTCGGTGCGGATACTGGAATAGAAAGATGTAAACGGAGCTGTCATGTGTGTGAGGGAAGTGAGATGAACACCATGTTACAGTATGTTTGGGTGTGAAAATCCTCAAATTTTGGCACAAAATACAAATATCTTCCAAAGTTGCATTGAAGAATAGTCTTTGTTTCAGTCACAAAAGACTAAAATCATTTGTAGACTGGGTGTTCTTTTCAAAGGACCCCTTCCTCTGTATTATGATTTGTTAACTGTTCTTTGTCAAAATGCCGTGCAGGACATTTTTTTGTCTGCAAACGATACGTAACTGTAAAGGTGTGCTCCATTCCACGTACTGTATATGGTGATGAGCAAATCAATAAATCAAATCAGGATTTGGGGGGCAGAACAAGCGCTATAGCATTCAGAACAGAATCTAATTTAAAGTTTTTTTTCGATCACCCCATTTTTGTATTAATAGAGGATTGAAACCGTAACTGCATTCATGATTAAAACCAAATTAATTCCATCGTCCCATAAACAAGTCAAATGAAACCATGTATTCCGATATTTCATGTTACAAATGCAGCCAGGCCAGTTGTGAAGCTCGGCTCTCCCTCCGGTCTATCGGGCAGAAAGCCTTAGCCTCAGGGCCGGCTTTACAACTTGCATAGCGTAATATTGATTCCCCTTCTCCAAAAGTCCAAAACACACATATTTTTACATAAATTCAGCGTTTGCCTTACGCAGGACTAGAGTGGTCTGCTTTTAATGACTACAGTAGTGGGTTTTGAATTTATTCCATGTCTTGCCATTAGCAGCTGAACACCTGAAGGGTTGGCCACTGTTTAGGAGGAGGTGTCACGGGCATTAATAACCCATCCCAGAGCAGGAGAGAAACTGATGTAAACAAACAAGAAAGCACTGCAGCTAAAGAACACACGGTATGCATGGTTTGTAGTGTCATTGTCCGTTAAACATGCTTTAACAGCTCAAATCACTTGAAATATTGTATGTATTATTGTATTGTATTATTATGTATTGTATTGATCTTGTGAGTGACCACTGCACAAAGCCTTTTACAGCTCGTCTATCAGCAAGCACCAGGATTTGGTGTTAGCACCAGGATTTGGTGTTAGCAGGCCATCTACTGGCAGCAGAGGGGGAAGGGCACGTTAAGATAAATCGTGTGCGTTTTTGTGAGGTTCAGAGAGAGGACCTGGTGAACCTGTGTTTAATCAGGGAACATTATATCATTGTCAAAGCTCAAAGAGTACATTATAATTAATGTCCCATTTAACGTTAATAAAAAATATAACAAAATGTATTCATCTGGGATATAATATAACTTGTTACATTTGAATATTAAGTGTGAAAATGTGGCCCTCAGACCATTTTTTGATGGCCCTCCTGCTTCCTGCTAAGTTGGTCCAAACAACAAAAAAGGTATTTTTGCTCCAACGTTTGAAAATTTAAAGCATTTTGATGTTACACCAACCTAATAATAATGTTCCACTTCTCATTAAAGGTGTGGAGGCTCATTGAAAAAAATGTCAACTGCAAAATTTCCAAAAAATAATTTGACATTGTCAGATGGTGTTCCTCTGCTCTGTATAAGTTTCAAAATGTGGCCCTAAAAAACAAGTCTAGACACCCTTGTGTAAACATGCTGCCCTGATGTCACTGATATATTTTTATCCCTATTGAACAAAAGTTAAAACATTGCTGCTCCTTCCTTCCCTCATCAAACTCTACTTTTGACCTGTAATCCTGTTTC
The DNA here is from genome assembly GCF_026437365.1 of Eucyclogobius newberryi. Taxonomy (NCBI): domain Eukaryota; kingdom Metazoa; phylum Chordata; class Actinopteri; order Gobiiformes; family Gobiidae; genus Eucyclogobius; species Eucyclogobius newberryi. The sequence goes on along the minus strand of NW_027316278.1, from coordinate 33,154,338 downwards.
TTACTCAACCATATTCCAACTTGATGTACAGTATCACAAACTTGCACTAAAACCTCCCACAGCAGCGTTCGGCACCAACATTCGCTCTTCGTTCGGTGTAATTTACTGCTTGGTGGAACCTCCTGTTGCACGCCGTGATCTCGGCTCGTGCGCAATTCCTCGCGCTCTCGGCGACGCAACAATCGGACTTCCAAATTTCATTTCTCCATTAGCGCGCTCACAACAATTTCACAGCACAGCAATCCCACTCTAATGAACTTCCTCAAGCAATTAAGGCTGGCTTCCTGTGGAGGGCCTATTCTGCATTCAGGAGCAAACGTCTCTTATCTCGCCGGGGTCTGATTCAAGTCTGGTGGAGCTGTGGCGCCGGCGTCCACATCAGAGAGAGATCATGGGTTATCAAACTAAGACTTTCCTCCATCTTTCACAAACCCTTTGGCGTGTTGTTCGTAGCTACAGTGTGAATTTATTAGTGCACAGCTTGTGACCCTGCCCCAAAACCCACACTACACACTTCAATAAATCCAGCCCAGTTTAGGTCACTACATATTAAATTTAGTTAGTTGGTGCATGGCCCTGCGACAAGTTGGCAACTGTCCAGGGTGTACCCCGCCTAAGGCCCGAAGTCACTGGGATAGGCTCCAGTCACCCGCGACCTCGAAAGGGAACAAGCGGTAGAAAATGGATGGATGGATGGATGGATGGATAGTTGGTGCATTTGAGACAGGGACGGTGCACATTATACATTAAGCTTATCAGGAGAGTTGATTTGTAACAGGTTGTAGCTAAAGTGCTCCAACATCCATGCTAAGTTGCTAATGCTAAGGTACATGCGCTTGAACTGTCCCAAAACCTTATAGTGAAATGCAGTGGGGAATGTGCTTGCCTGGAGTTTGTAGCAAAATTAATCCCTTAAAGCACTTTCAAAAGCTCAAAGTCATGTTATAGTCAGTTCAGCGCATACCTGGTGGTGACACTTTCAATCTATACCATACTTAAAGTGTCTTGCCAAAGGATACCGTGACAGTAAGCCTTTGGCACTTGGATAACTGCTCTAACTGTTGAGACAAAGCCACACCCAAAAGTACCTTTGCGGAAATAACTTAAGACTTTTGTGTTTTTTAATTGGTAAAAAGTAAAACATGATGGATTAATCACGAAACACAAGCAAAAGCCAATCTTTTTGCTGCCTCCAGCCCACTGAATTTGGACGGGTGGACTAAAACGTGGGAGGACACATTAACATAAAGTGTAAGTACAATTGGGCACAGCTATGACCATTGCATTTCTGCTGGAGTAGTTTTATTGGTTTATTTGTATGATTTACCTGGCCAATAGAAGAAGTAAACCACGATGTACCCATGACTAAATGTGGGCTCTAAAGCTCTGACGCAGGACGAGATCTGGCCCATAAAACCAGAGCCAAACGTAAGAGCATGTTTTGAATCTTCTGGATTGTGGAAGTGGATTCACACTTTACATTGAACATTTTAGATGAACGTGGATTAGCAACTGAATTCTGTCAACTCAACAAAAGTGAATACGTACAATTATTCTTTATTTTAGTGCTTCTCTGAATACAGTTACTTTCTTAAAATCAGAGGAATACATCATGATATTTGAGCACATCATTCAGGCTTCAAACTTCATGGAATTAGTGTGAAAAACTGAAAACACAGCTGAAAGTACATGATTAAGGTTCTCTTGAAACAAAAAGCTTGTGTCATAATAAAAAGCAAATTGGTGTAAAAGTAATATAAGTATTCAGAATAGGTACGCAGGTATTCAGCAGTCTGTAACTAAGGAAGAGGTTTTTTTTTTTATAACATATAAAATACATGATCAGTGACGTTACACGAATACACAAATACACAAATACGTTATACAGTTACACGAATGATGAATGAAAAGGAGCAGAAAGAAGCACAATCTTATGTTTTCTTTCCCTTTTCAACTTGTAACCAACACTGGTATTTTAAAACACATTAAAATAAACATTTGCGATAAAGTAACAAACAAAAATTCTCTCAATTTCATACTTGCTTATTATTATGCTATGTTTCTCGTCTTTCTTAAACTATCCACCGTGACAATTTAGCACAACTACTAGTAAAGTGTCGCTAACAGAGGAGGAGGATATGGAGGATTTGGATGTCCTCCACCTATTCAAATTTTAACAAACTAATCTACATTTTTTAATATTATTAATATTTAATGTCTAAACTTGCATACAGTATTTAAAGCTATAGTCACACCATTTACAGAGAATATTAAGTTTGATAAAATATTCATCTGCACATTCTCAACTATGGGAGCCTTTATAGCAGACTTTATTCGACCAGATTTTCAGTTTCAGACTAAATGTCAGGTTAAATGTCAACCGCGCCGTAAAATGTGAAGTTAGCGAGGAACAAAGGCAGAGGGAGGGAGTTTGGTTCTTTTCTATAAAACTCAAGTACTACATGAATCAGCTGCAAAGTATAAGCACGATAAAGTGATCGAATAACACCACAATTTATTGCCTTTTTAAAATGTCCACGTTTATAAATTTTGTTCTGTGTTTTAACTTTATTTGATTAATTATTTCAGTCAGCAATTTTTTAAAAAGGTTTTTTTGTTTAGTCGACCCGTCAAATAATACGATTAATTATTTAATTTTAAAAAAAGGTTGAAATACAGTGACTGAATGCTTCGAGATAGAGAATGATTCAGACTAATGTGTTTAATTGATATAAATCCGAAATGCTTTATTATTTTTTGTGGCATTTTGATTAATAAAGCCATTGTCTCGGTTATAAAACGTTCCAAACGTTCCAAACATTCCCAAACTCATCTCAAAAGTTTCAAAACTGTCTTGAATCTTGTTTTTCTCGCACTAATTTGCTTATCACACTTCCTTCTCCTCTCGTCTCTCGTTGTGCAGCCAAGGTTTTCATAAGCTCCAACTAATTTCTTTCATTTTTGCAGTTTTGAATATTTCCCAAGTCCAGCTGCGACCCTTGACCTCTTGAAAGCTGCGAGTAACAACAATCTGTCTCGCATCTACATTTGCGTATGTTTAATCCATGTTGATATTGATGCTCATTACGTGTTAACAGCAACGCAAACATAAATCATACAGTTTTGTACATCCAGTGAATATAATGAATACGGGAGAAATATGGCAGATATGATGCAGGATTTGAGGAGCATCAATCACAGGCGTTTATTGGAACATTGCGGACACTTTTAAAGCACTATTTTAATTTTACGATGCAGAATTTTATGTTTTTTCCTCACTTCTACAGCTGCACCAGAGGAACGGCGCATGCACACGCCGCCAGATGTTTGGGATCCAATGAAAACTCCATGTACGTGAAAACAGGAAGGACAAAAAGTAATAGTCGCTTTTAAATCCATAATAATAATTCATAGGTTTCGGCTGCAGGCAATGTCGCACCGGTGAATACTTATTTGATTATTTCCACATCTATCGGTCGACGTTTTGAAGCGTGACGCTTCGTGGCTCACTGGTAGAGTCAGTTATTCTCTAATCCATGAAGTAAATCCTGGAAATGGGCTAAAAGTATATATTAAATAGAGGTTGATAGGAGAAAAAAGAAAAAAAGTGTGAACATGAAGATATGTTGGAAATGTGTGTAGAATGCTAAACACCTGAATTTATGAAATGTATTTTGTGAAATATTGTGTTACTTGGTACTGTATTCTTGAGTAAAAACATGACATAAGATTAAAACCACTTTTCACTTTGGTTGTTAATTTATTCATAAGATAAGAGAAACGTTATCAGATTGGAGATTGCGCTCGCTATAAGAGCAGCGTTATCAATTTTTTAAACTAATTCAGTGCAGTTTGAAGCCTGAATTTCATTATCAGATACCACAATGTATTAATTTGATTTAAAGAAAGTAACTTCTGAATACCAGCCTGAATGCAATTACCCAAAATAAATAAAGTGAAGGGGTGAACGGTGGCAAAGGCGGTTAGAGCTCTTGCCTCCCAAGAAGGAGATCATGGGTTTGATTCACGGACCAGACCAACATCACATGATCTCTTTGGGTGGAGTCTGCATGTTCTCCCCGTGTTACCGTGGATTCTCTCTGAGTTCTCCGGTTTCCTCCCACCGTCCAAAGACATGCATGTGTTAGGTAAAATTGGTAACTCTAAATTGGCCCTAGAGAGTGAATGTAATGTCTGTAATGTCTATGTCTATGTCTCTGTGTTAACCCTGCGACAAGTTGGTGTACCCCGCCTAAGGCCCGAAGTCACTGGGATAGGCTCCAGTCACCCGCGACCCCGAAAGGGAACAAGCGGTAGAAAATGGATGGAATATAGTGAAGAAGTATTTTTCGGTATACAGTACATGCATTGAGCTACTTCCCAGCACTGGTCGAGAAGGAATCAAACCAGTTGCCTTCCAGTTCATGGGCAATGCCTAAACCCTTACGCCATTGTCTAACCTACACCTTGGTTCAAGTCAAGAAACTGTCCCGGTTAAAATGGTAATTGGTATTTAACTGCGAATTAACCCAAGTAAAAAAGGACTAACCCAGTTTCAATACAGAGGGAAACGCTCAATATACACCAATATTCACATAAATCACATTAATAACTCACTTGAACCAGACCAAACCTATTCTAGAGTCTACTTCCTGGACTAAACTGAGACAAAACCTCTTCTAGAGTCTACATCCTAGACTAAACTGAGACCAACCTCTTCTAGAGTCTACATCCTGGACTAAACTGAGACCAAACCTCTTCTAGAGTCTACATCCTGGACTAAACTGAGACCAAACCTCTTCTAGAGTCTACATCCTGGACTAAACTGAGACCAAACCTCTTCTAGAGTCTACATCCTGGACTAAACTGAGACCAAACCTCTTCTAGAGTCTACTTCCTAGACTAAACTGAGACCAAACCTCTTCTAGAGTCTACTTCCTGAACTAAACTGAGACCAAACCTCTTCTAGAGTCTACATCCTGGACTAAACTGAGACCAAACCTCTTCTAGAGTCTACATCCTGGACTAAACTGAGACCAAACCTCTTCTAGAGTCTACTTCCTGGACTAAACTGAGACCAAACCTCTTCTAGAGTCTACTTCCTGGACTAAACTGAGACCAAACCTCTTCTAGAGTCTACTTCCTGGACTAAACTGAGACCAAACCTCTTCTAGAGTCTACATCCTGGACTAAACTGAGACCAAACCTCTTCTAGAGTCTACATCCTGGACTAAACTGAGACCAAACCTCTTCTAGAGTCTACTTCCTGGACTAAACTGAGACCAAACCTCTTCTAGAGTCTACTTCCTGGACTAAACTGAGACCAAACCTCTTCTAGAGTCTACATCCTGGACTAAACTGAGACCAAACCTCTTCTAGAGTCTACATCCTGGACTAAACTGAGACCAAACCTCTTCTAGAGTCTACTTCCTGGACTAAACTGAGACCAAACCTCTTCTAGAGTCTACTTCCTGAACTAAACTGAGACCAAACCTCTTCTAGAGTCTACATCCTGGACTAAACTGAGACCAAACCTCTTCTAGAGTCTACTTCCTGGACTAAACTGAGACCAAACCTCTTCTAGAGTCTACTTCCTGGACTAAACTGAGACCAAACCTCTTCTAGAGTCTACTTCCTGGACTAAACTGAGACCAAACCTCTTCTAGAGTCTACTTCCTGGACTAAACTGAGACCAAACCTCTTCTAGAGTCTACATCCTGGACTAAACTGAGACCAAACCACGTCCAAACCAAAACCAAACCAAAACCAAACCAAGACCTATCTGAACGTAGCTTAACGTAGCTAATTGCAATACAGTAAATTCGCCAAAAAGCTCTTTCCACATAACCGTTCCCGTCGTTTCTCGTACAGTGGAGTCGACAGCCGCTCTTACCCGTGTTGAGGTCTTTGTACTCGTGGGAGAAGTGCTCGTTCTGGTGCACCCACTCTCCATTGCACTTGAAGAAGATCTGCAGGGCTGGAGCGGCCCGGCAGCGCAGCTTGATGGGGTTGCTCTTCACGATGTAGGCGTCCTCGGGCTCCTGGATGAAGTGAGGGAGGGTGTTCTGGACCGAGGGCGCCGAGTCCAAGCCGGGGTCTGCTGCTGGGGGGCCTGCCGAAACAAGGGAGAAGGTGAAAATGATGTAAGAGGACTACGAAAGCGTGGAAACAAAGGAAGGAGTACGAGGACAGACTGGCAGCTCTGATTGACCTTTAGAACGTTCGACAGCTGGAAAGCCATACCTTGTTAGAACCTTACAATTCAAGGTTTTGGAAATGCGATCAGACAAATACCCTCTAGTTATCAGTCGGGTTCATTTACAAACTGTACATAACTTCTGGACCAAGCCTGAGGACTGAAACTGGAAGATTAATGTGGTCTGGAGTGAGAATTGAATGAGGATGGAACCTGGACTATCCTTGATTCTTCTACAGTAGTGGACACATGAGAAAAGAGGACAAGCCGACTACTCAGGTCAGGCATGGGCACAGGAGGAGAAACTTTTTGATTTGCACATCAAAATATAACAGTTATTGCATTGAATTATGTCAGGATCAGAATCAGAAATGGTTAATTGCCATTGTCAGCGAACAAAATTCACAAACATAGGAACATGCTATGGTGATTCGGTGCAACGTAAAACAGAAAAACGGTTAAATAGTACTAATAAGACAAAAATAGACTTATTATGTAGACAACATTTACAGTTAAATGTACAGTGCAGAAAGTGAACAGTGCAGTGGGTTTGTATTAAATTGTAGTTAAAGTAATAATAATAAGAGACTACAGCGCAATGAGCTGTAGTCTCTGAGCTGTAGCCTTTTTAACCTTAACCTCACAAAGACACTATCCATTGTGTCATATTTACTATTTAGTATTAAAATTGTTGCTCAAGAATTAAGGGTGGGCAATATGACCAAAAGTTAATGTCTGTGTTATATATTTTTTCTGACGATATTTTATCAGTTCATCAGGAATGTGCTAAAACGTGTGTAAATGTCTTATTTGAGGTTCAAGTATCGTGCGAAACATAACTCACAAAATTAACCGAAAAAGAGTAGATATATCACTTTATACCCTTGTTTTGGATGTTCCTCCCTCTTTTCGCAGTATGTTTCAATTGTTTTGCTTATAGACAACATACTTGATATTCAAATTGAAATTTTATTCAAATCTACATAAGCAATTGTCGCATTATCTGTTTTTCTGCTCGCAATAACAATCATCCAACAGTTGAAAAAGTCCAGAACCAGCTTTATCCAACACAAAAGCCGACCTCTCTGAATGAAAACACAATCAAACCCTTATGTGATTTTAGCTACAACTGTGTGTCAGCCACTTGCACACAAACCCGGCTTTCTGAAAACATTGTGAACCGCCCATTCAACCAAAGCCATTTTATTGTGTTAAGGCCAAGTACACGGCGGCCCATTTTTCTCTATTCACCTCAAAATGAACAATTCACAGATGAATGCAGTCAGAACGGAGCAGAGAGGAGTTGAATTAGAGCCAGTGATTACGCCAAAGGTGCAGTTTTGAATGTGTCTTATCAGGACCGTAAGCTTCACTTCACACAAACACAGGCCCTTTGTGGGGGGGCCAAATGTCTTTTCCAGCGAGGAGCACAGCGTTCCCTCCTGGCACTGACCCAGCTTGAGTCTATTGTTATTCGGGTCGTCAACATGGATCTGAACGCTGGGGAAAATTTGTGAAAGATTGTCAGTGTGATTTGTTAGAAAGTAGTGGTTTTCAAGGAGTGTTTTGTAGTTCTGAGAGTCTAGATAACAGTTAGGTCCTAGTTTAGTTCTCTTACGGTTCAAGTTTAGATCGTATGACTTATGTTTTAAAGTGGACATATTATGCATTTTTGTTTAACCTTTTGTCACATTAGCATTCATATTTATAACTTCAAATAATGTCTACATTTGGAAAAAAAAACATTTTACAATCTACACCTCCGTTTCCAATTGGGTGTTTTGTTGTGTTTTGTTTTGCGGTCAGTAGTGGGATTGAACAATGAAAAAGAAAAAAATAAAGCCCTTAGGCAACGTGACTTCTATGCTAATAGAGCCATGCGGACACATTTTGAAAGCAGAATGAGTATGGTAATGTTTATGGTCTTAAAAAAAGTAACAATTTGGAAACAGTTCAAACGGTGTGATTTGTCAGGTTCTGAGAAGATGACCTTGTAAACAGGATTAATGAAACAAGCGCAGATAAAGCAAAATACAAGTCAAGGTATGTTTTTGATGATGGAATGAAGTCATAAACTGGTTAAAAGTTCAATACATTCAATTATATTTAACGTATGTGTCCTTTAAGGTTAGTCCCTGCTTTAGCACATGTTTAGAAATGGTTTAGTCCTGATCAATTTGAAATATTTTCTGTAGTTTACTGATATAAACATACAAATTAGAAAAGTGCATATTTTAATAAATTCATGTTTTCATATGACAATTGAATGTGTAAAAATACTCTTGGTGTTTTTACCACTATGTAAATCTGAACTTGGTGTAAAACTCATGGTCAGTTTTGTTGATATATTGAAATACAAAGAATCAAAGAAGTGATTTTGGATCTCTTCTTTAGTATTTTGTACTGAAACAATGTTATGGGGATTAAAATGTAATTAAATAAACCAGGCATTGTTAGACACCAACTATTTCTGTAAAATCTTGTGACCGGATAATTTTGAGTATGTATTTTATAGCACACATCTTATGCTTCTAAAATATAGTTATAATCTATGACACCTGCGGATTATTATTTTACATTTTTGACATTTTAAATCACAAAATTGATTTAAAAACAACTTAATAAAAGAAACAGAACAGCTGAATTGCCTAGAAAACTCTTTCCTCTATAATCTTGTTCGATTCCCCTGTTGAAAAAACAATGATTTTTTTCAAAGCAATACTTTAGATCTATCTATATTTTTAGGGTTTTGAAACTTTCCATCAAGGTTAGGACATCCCAGCCTTTTCTCGCGGGTCATGCATCCAGCTGGAACAATGAGGTACAGGATGTTGGGATGAGGGATCTGAATTACCCCTCACAGCGGCTCGAGGCTCAGGCCATTCAGCGGTGAAAAAAGGCCTGTGAAAGCCATTACGCCCCGGCATCAAATCCAATTGTGTCCCTTGAAATCCAATCAGCCCCAGCGCCACCTCTCTCAATCAATGTTGTCCTTGTTAAACGGCTAAATGAATGTTGCCGCAGCATCAGAGGCCGCGCGCCAAACGAGTAACAGGCTAACACTGGCCTCTGCCGCGTGCCCCCTCGGGAGTTGTCCCGGGAAATGTAGTAAATGTAGTTATCATAAACGTATGTATGTACAGGGAGTGTTTTCCTCGTCTTGTTTGTTAATATTGATTTTGAAAAAAGGATAGTTAGTGAGGAAACCCCGAGACATTAAAGCACATGTATTATGCAAAGCGGTCGTAGTTTTGACCATGATATAGATTTTCCTCATTTAAAGCGGAAGAAAGTAGTCTTTGTGAGGCCGGGTGATGGTTGAGTGTGAATTGTCGGGGCGTTTGAAGTGTCCGTCGTCGCCCCCTGCTGTCCCTGGGTGGAAAACCAGCCTTGCAACATTTGCCGACATTGACCCGAAAACAACTCTCCTGAGAAACCCTGGATCTTTTTTGTATTTGTTAATGCGAAATGTATTTGTGTGTGACATGAGTGAAGAAATAAAATATGAATAAAAAAATATATATATATTTTTATCTATTATGTGCTGTCACAAGGGAGCTGCTTTTTCGCAAAGTGAATTAGTTCTGCTTTAAAATGTGTAAAACGACTTGCAGTGTTTGAAAACAACTATTTCAGGCAGTTCCTCAGTCATGAACGTTTTAGTGTTGGTCATGTCAAACTGAACATCAACATGCTGCTGGTGATAAACACTTTTTATTTTAGTTTTGAACAAATCATTTTGGTCAGACCTCGTTTTAAAAGTCTGTGTGTTCAAACAAAATAGATTTATTGCCATGTATTTACTAGGACCATTTTCTCTATTTTGGTCACCTGCTTGTTTCCGTGGACACATTATTGCTACGCCTCTAATGTTTCATGGTATAGTGTGAAATAAAACACATTTTATGCATTAGCTGTATTATTTTTGTATAACCTGTAAACATGCTCGCTTTGGCATCTCATTTTTTTTTTACTTAAAATTATGTATTTTCTGAAAGCACCCATTACATCAGGTGTTTCCTCATTAGGATTGGTGTTAGCGTGCCAACTACTGACAGCAGAAGGAATTATCATTTGGAAAAAATAAATAAAAATAACGCAAAGAGCCCCAACAGGCTAATGCTAGAACACAGTTGTAATGGATTCAAGGAGTTAAAAACAGCACAGGAGACTTCCTCTGATGTCACATAAACAGGATTCAGAAACAAATGAATGAATGGAGCTAAATGCAACTTCAGGTATGTTTCTGATAAGGGAACAATGTCATAGCATGGTTAACAGCTCAAAGGGTCCATTTTACATAATTACGTGTCCTTTAAACATATATTTCGTCAATTTATTAAATCACATTTGTTTTTATTTGTAACTTGGCTCGTAATGCTTACTTTCGGGCATGATTCGAGCTCAGTTACTAAGCCTGAATCATGCTTAATAAACATTATATTCACTATGAACTAAGTATTTGTTCATGCTTTGTAAAGACAAATGAAGGTGTAGTTATTATAAATGGTACTACTTGGCCTGATCTGCTGCTTCTCTGCTTGGGGACAGATTTAATGTGATACTGTGGAACATGCAGACGTGTTCCATTCCTTTGTTACCGCGGTGGCTGTTCCCAGACCCGTAACAGCCATTGTACTTGGACTAACACTCAAAACCGGGTAACACAATTCTGTTTTTCTATACAGGCAATGCAAGAACCACAATTTCAGCCATGTTTATGTCATGCATGCACATAGTCTATGATAAAACTTAATCAGATGCACTCGGGAGCTTTAGGGTTGTAGAGATTAGAGACAGTGGATGAGCACAGGGCAAACCTGTAACAATGCACCATATGCGGTGTCAGCTTAGCTCATTGTAAACATCAAAAGTATGGAGTACAGTTTGACTAAGGCAGATTTATTCATCATAGATACAGTCGGCATCATAGTGGGTGGGGGGGGCGTGGTCTGGTGTGGGGGCGTGGTCTGGTGTTGGTAAAAACTCTCAGTTGATTCAATGGGAAACGCAACCCCCTCCTTCTTTAAAGACGCTTCCTGTTGAATGATGTGTAAGTAATTCAAGTCGAGTCACATACTTAATCATTCAAACGTAGTACTTTGAACCTAGTCTAGTCCAAAAACAAAACAAAAGTACGATGACAAAAGTACGATGGCGTACTTTGATTGGTTTATTGTATGCTTTCTGAATAAACTGACAATCCATCTTTGAACATAAATTGTGGTCTAAGGTACAACCTATATACAACCTATGAACCACCCATTTACAACTCCATCCTCAGGCCCTCACCAAAACAAAGGAAACAATAAGGCGAATCAGGGTATGCTAAATCTGACTCAGGTGACTTTTCACATCTTGAATTTGTTCAATAGATTCTACTCACACTCATGACCACAAACTAGTATTAGTCTAGTGCAGAGTGTTTTATAATGTTAACCCTGATCATTATTAGTCTACTTATTACATACAACTGCAAGTCATTTGTTTTTTCATCTTTTGGACAAACATTAGGCTTGTGCAGAGAATAATCTAGCAACTTTGTTAGACTTAACCTCTGCCTTGACGGTGGGCGAGCTCAACTACATCTCGCCCACTCTCTCTCTCCCTCTCCCTCCCTCCCTCCCTCCCTCCCTCCCGTAATATGCAAGTATAAAGTTCTTTTACATCCTTAAGTCGTGGCTTTTCCTTTGAAAGTGTTTGTATAAAGCCCTTGAGAGGTTCTGAAGAGGGAGAAGTAAAAGAAGATTAGCTAAATAAACATGTCACTTACATCTGTGAAAGTGAAATGTACTGAATTGTTTTGGAACCAAGGCTGAATTTGAGATGTGAGCAGTATGTGCAGTCAACAACATAAGGCTTGTGCTTTTCTCTGTGCTGCGTCCCGTCTGCAACACACTATATTGACGTGTGTGCAATCCCTTGACCCGTTATACACACTTGAGCTCAAAGTACAAATATGTAAATGTGTCTTTCTTTTACAGCCCCAAAACCCCAAAGCTCAGAGACAGCTTTGTGCATGTAGTCTTGGCCAGGGCAGGAAACTTTCACTTACAACAAAGACATGTCATTTCAGTAGAAAAACATTTTCAAAATCACCTTCAGCTAAATAAATGCATCTTCAATAAATACCCCAATCGTGGATATTCCATGATTTTCCATTAAAAAATAAATGGAGACTGAGAGAATGTTTCCTTTAGATTTGGGTTTCTCTTCGGCTGATTCAACGCTCTGTTTAGCCAGGGTTATGGTTGGGTCAGTACCTCTAGTACCTCTACCTTTTTGGGGAACTATAAAGACTATAAGTATAATTTCAACGTCACGCTGGCGCGATGATGATGGCATTTTTGTTGCTTATTCCCTTTGTCCACCATCTGATAAAAGAGTGAAGCTCCTGGGCTTTTCATCTATAAAAAGAAACCTCTTATATTCATGGGAAGAATCAGGATCTCTCTAAACCCACAAATAAAAATGAATAAGACTAAAATTCACCTAAACTCTTAATAGGTCTTTCATAGTCATTCAACCCAGACTTTATTACAAGTTCCTCTCATAAAAGGATTTGAAAACTGTTTTTCCTCTTTGAATAGCTGTAATTACAGTAAATCAGAGTAAAATCCGCCTCACAGAGAAGCTAGCTACTTGTTTATACTCAAAAGGTTCAGAAACTGCTTCAGTTTGAATCGGGATTTAATTTAGTCAGGCATTTTGTGATAAATCAGTCGAAGTGGCAAAAGAATATGTGTAAGTGCAACTGTCTGGAAGTAACATGATTTAGAGTTTGAAGTTGTTGTAATAGGTTGCAATTATGTGACATCACAACCTTCTAGAAATCCAATAGTTTAACACTGTTTAACTGTCCGATTGCAGATTTGTTGACTTGGTTTATGGTTCACATCTTTGTAAATACTGGGCCTTTCCACGTGAAACAAAAACTGGCACAAAGTTCAACATTTTCTCTGTGAACATAAAAGATCAAAAGTAAAATCCTTTTTTCCTAATAGCCTTAAAAAGTGTTGCTTGTTGTCAGTTGAAAGGACTTAAAGCCATATGATTAATGTGACTGTGGACTTAATCCCAAACAGATAATGAAAAAGGCTCAAAAACCTCCCAGAGAAGAACATTTTCATTAAGTTAGTCATAGTTCTACCCACGCAAAGCACTAACTCGCTTAAGTTAAGACAAATATAGTCCTCTGTGCATGTTTTAGACATTCTTTTCGAGCGCCCTTGCCTTTAATCCCTTAAATGTTCTGGTGTAGCATTACTTCACCGCTCTCCAACATTAATTGCTCTGGTAATCAATTCACCATAACATGTTTTACACACTTAAAACTGCAGAAACCTAATTCCTCCATGTTAATTACAGCGTATAACTGTCTTGAGACGCTGAGTGCGAATCAGAGTGCTTTTAACGCATTGACAAATTTAACAGGAGGCCAGCTAATAAAACCCGGACTGTCGACGGGGGAGAAACATTGCGTCGACATCATTTAGCCTGCTTACACATTTAATAGCGAGGGCATGTAATCTCCTCTTTTCACCATTTCACCATCACCAAGCGTCCAAAGCATAATCAACTAATTGCTCCTGTGATGAATAAAAATAGGCTGCCTGGACAAAAAAACAACTGCATTTATAGCTCCTAATTCCGCTGGCGAGTGATAGTGTCCTTTTCTGTTAAAATAAGGTGCGTTCCAGGAGGTGGCATATAATTGGAACAAGGTGACAGTCCACGCTCCATAAAGTCGCGCTGATGGGGGCTCGTAAATATAGGCACTGATGAAGGAAAGGCGCGCGCTGCCAATAAGTCACTCACGGCCTCATTATGGAGTCTGATTTGGACACGGAGCACAAAGCGGTCCCCGGGCCTGATCCGCAGCCAGTCATGTGATTAGAGCGAGCGCGGCACAGGGCCTGGCACACCGGCCGCACAGAGGGGTAAACTACACCCACTACACAACACCACGAGAAAGCACAGTTGATCCATTCTTGAATTGATTGCTTTGTGTATTAAAAACTATTATAAGTTCATATACATTCTGCTACACTTCCCTGTGCATTGCCATGGTCAGTATGTTGGGTTGGCAAGCAACAGATAATATGCATTCTACATTTAGAAGCCTACACTTGAGCTAGTCTATGGTTATTGGAAACTTAACGCGTTAACTTGTGCCAATAACCATAGAAAATGTATGATGCACGGTCTAGTTAAACCAAATGTGCTCTTTTAGATTACACAGTGAGGCTTAACCTGAACAAAGGAGGGTCAAATGTCATCAGAAGTGGGATCCGAACCCACGCCTCGACTATGATATACCAAGAAGTGCAATGGTTGACAATGGGAACTGAACGGCCAAAATTGGGACTAAACACAGAACTACATCAGGGACAAAACCAACTAGGACTAAGCCAAGACAAGTGTACATAAAGGTTAGAGACATACGAGCATTTAACATCCGACAGAAAGGACCTCAAAGCTGAATCCCAGAAGGAAACAACAGGAACAAGGACAAAGAAGGAAAAAGCAGAACAAAAGACTGCCATGTCAGATCACTGCAAAAGGAAGCACCGTATCGTGCTGATCATTAAGAGCTGAAACCAACAATCTGGCCATCAGAATCAGGAAAATAATATAAATATATCACAATAAAATGAAATAAAAGAAATTAAGCTACATTTATTACCTCAGAATTGTCAATTTTTAAGATGCCAAATGCTAAACTTGGCGTTCATTCAATATATTCACAAGTTGTTTATCGGACTGTTGCATCTCTGTAGACCTTTTTGATGTTTGCTGCAACCTTTGACCTCTCATCTTCACTCACTCACAAACCACAACCACACTTCACCCACATCCACACATGAGGATGTGGGCAAAGTGTCCCCGGAGCTCAAATCTCTGACCACAAAGCCACTGTCGCCAAATTAATTACACACTAAAACCTTGTAATATCTTTCAAAGCCGACATTAAAACGTCAAAGATTTCCACAGCGTAGAACACGGCTCATCCAACCCCACACATTCTGGCAAATGTCACTTTGCGTTAACTTTGAACAAGGTCAGAACATCCTCGTCGTCCCGTCAATAAATCCATGGCTAAACCGATCGAGCGGGTCGATAGGACGGTCCCGGAGACACCGCAAAGCTCGACATTTTGAATGCATTTAATGACCTTGTTCTGTAGATAAAATGGACAATAATGGACCAACTTTAAGCGGCATATTCTGATTCATGGGCACACGTAATACATAAATGAACTAAATCTGTGAATAATAAACAGTTTAAATCTGCAATATCCGGACGTCTGACTCATTTCCACTTATCATCAAAAATGTCCCCGGGGATGTTTTGTGAGGAAAATAATTTAGTATAAACGACTGCAACCAATAATAGCGTTCACTGATATTGAGATTAAAATGATGTGATTTTGATGATATAGTGAAAACAAGGTGAATCTGTTGCACCTGTCGGAGGCTAATTCACAGCAATGTCACAGAACTGAACTGAGGCATACACTCGTAGTAGAAAAATATTCAGTTGAAGTCATCTGGAATAAATAAATAATAAATAGCTCTGGGAACAAAAGTCCAGATCAGGCCGAGGTCCAGACCAAACTGACTGAGAGTTCATCTGAGTTTCAAAGGGGTGCAATGATGATACTCCATTATTATTCTATTATGTGTCATTGTTTAACGCAGCTGAAATGAGGGCGCAAACACTTTGAAATGAGGTTGCAACGCCCCCTTTGGCACCCGGGCCTGGTCCAGACGACTACATTTGAATCTCTGAACACTTCTGGACAAATGAGGCATTACACCGATTTTTAACACAAAATAACAATTCTGCAAAAGCTCAAGATCATTCTCAAACAAACTGTGAACGCCAAATTCAGTTCTGTTTAAGTCTTCTTTTTAAATCAATATTTCAAGTATATTTGATTTTTGATACTTTTGACAACCCAATAGTGATAAGCGCCTGACAATCATTGGTTTATCTTTTGTTTACCATTCAACGTGTGCTAAATTCACTTGGGATTGTTGCTTTTTAAACGACTATCGCTAAATAAAAAAAATTAAAGCCAAACGGCAATGCAAACCCCTATAAAGCTTTTCATTTTATTGATATGAGACACAGGTTCATACTTCCCTCTGCTGAACAAGAGTAGCTTCTATATTTGAGCATAATTGAGCTGCATCAACCATAGAAGCGCTGAATCCCTTTACGACATTAACACCGGAATAACAGATTGTCACAGGGATTAGATTACGATTCTGATTAATCCGTCCCACGCCATTTTAAAATAACAGCCGACTCCTTTTCCCCCTGTAAGATTGTGATTCGACAGCACACTGCAGCTTTCCACGTCGATCCCCTTTGGTCTTTTTCAGCAGGAGCCCTCCACACCCTCCAAAGGCCTCGAGCGGAGAACGAGTCAGGCTAATCCCCCCGCACTACAGCGAGAGGGGGGAAAAGTTCGAGCGAAAAGCAGGATCGCACACAGCGCCCGCTGCGTGAACCCCTCGGCGTAAGTGCCGCTGACACCGCGCGGCCACAAAGCGCGGGAACGCGAGGGGCTGAATGCGTCGTCACGGCTAACCTGGACGTGAACTGTACATGTGCGTAATGTTTCGTCGTGTATTTGGCTGGGAAGAGTAGTCGTGGTAGTGCTGGGGATTTCACACGATTTCAAGCTTATACGAATTAACAGAAACTTTGGAATTCGATTTTTTTTTCTTTTTTCTCGTAGAACAATTTGGCCTTAGAGCTTCGTTTGAATGTCATTTCAAGGAGGAACTAACTCAATCAGAGGAATGCAACACATTTCACACAAAAATCCTTTCAGAGTTACGTAATGTTACATAAACACTGAAGAAAGCAAATTATGTTATGCAACGGATGTATTGATCTTTCACTCTGATGTAGAACCATGACAGAGACACGACAGTCCTTGATTGTTTTCACAGTATTCTAATTCATTAATATCTCTACTTAAATGTCGCTGGCATTTGCTACTTTATGGTTCTCGTCCAGCCTTTTATTACATATTCTGCATTTGATTTTTGAGCTTTTAACCATGTCATGACATTCTTCCCTCATCAAAAACATACATGGAATTAGGGGCGGGCAATATGACACTTTATTTACTAAAATCATCTTTATATTGCCTTGAAGAGGTAATTAAAGTCGGAAAATTCACACTTCACTGCAATTGGTTAAACCCTCCTGTCGTTCACTCAGGTGCATTGCAGAGACGGACCACTAGGCGGAGTCAGTTGTGTTTGTTTGTGCATAAAGCTGCATTTAAGAGGAAGTGACTGAATTACGATATGGCTGTTTTACCATTGTAGTATTTTGTCACAGGATTGAGATCACCGTTGGAGTTTTATCGCCACATTTCCCAGTGTAGGGTTGAGCCCCGCCTGCGGATGTGTTTTGCTTCTTTTACGCTTTTGTCGTTCATCATGTTTACAAGGTCTTCTCCCTCTGAGCCTCAGTTGGTTGTTGAAGTGAGAAATCCTGCGCCCTTTTGAAGTCCAGACGTGTTCTGAGCATTTCTGTCGTCGGATTGTGTTCATTACATCTGAGTGCTTCTATTACAACACCAGTCAAGTCGCTTATGCGGCTGTTTTTTGGGGGGGTTTCCATGTTTCATCCCCATAGTTACCACAAGATGCTAAGACATGCTAAGCTAACTCCAAATCCCAGTAAGGAACAAGCTGCCTGTTTTCATATAAAGCATTATTTCAACTTCTACAAAACAAGATACTCAAAGGAAAGTGAATTAAAATACAAATAATGGCTTTTTTTTCCCTCCTCCAAATAGCTGCTTTTACAATACACTCGAGTAAAAGGCGTTTTCCTACACAAGAAGAAACTAAAGTCAGGTACAAGCCATTTAATTTGATTAAATATCACTTTGTATGCATGATTTAAGCTTGTCCTTGTAAGAAACACACATATGCATGATGTATTTGTGGTTTAGTAACAGATATTCGCACAATTGTACTTTCAGCAGCATTTTCGTCAGGCAGCTGAAGGTTATGAAGGCATATTTTGGCCAGAACAATACCTTTCAGATGCCATAAAACCGAGAGTCCTTTCACAGGCATTCATTAGTGTTTGGATGCAGCCAACAGTGTGGACACATCGCTGCTAACCCCGCAACAAACCGCCGTACACAGTCTGTGTTCTAGTCTCGAGGGGAGAGTGGCTTTGTACATTTGCTGCTGGCCATTATTCAGAAAGTTGTACACAATTTGAGGTACAGTGCATTTGCCTACAGCAGCATCAAACTATAGCGGTTAATGTATTCTAACCTGAGGCGGTGCAAACAGAACGAGCAGATAACAGGCACTGCATGTCCTCGGCTTTGGCATTTATTGGTGAAAAGTTTATCTCGAGCTAAAGTAATAGTTCAACATGACATCTGAACACGGCGGAGGTACAAGTTGTGTTCGGCCATTTAGTTTTCACCAGAAATGTGTTTTTTCGTCATACAGATATGTTTGAAAAGTGTCACATCAATGTCATTAAAGTCCATGTCTTTGTTTTCTGACTTAGTTTGGTGGTGTACAACCTGTGGTACCTGTAGTTTTACTTCTGTTAAGTTGCAGTCTGTGAGGAAAATTTGATAAATAAGACTTTAAAATGACAGGAAGAAGAGCTGAATCCCTCTGTGATGTCATCAATGTGCGACGTGCCATTGAAAACAGACAGTTTACATTTAACTGACACACTTTTCTGACAGTTTAAACCATTGTTCTACAAAATGAAGGTTTTTTGTCCATCCATCCATTTTCTACCGCTTGTTCCCTTTCGGGGTCGCGGGTGACTGGAGCCTATCCCAGTGACTTTGGGCCTTAGGCGGGGTACACCCTGGACAGTGGCCAACTTGTCGCAGGGTCAACACAGAGACACAGACATTACAGACAGTTCACGCTCACATTCACTCTCTAGGGCCAATTTAGCGTCACCAATTTTACCTAACACATGCATGTCTTTGGACGGTGGGAGGAGCCGGAGAACCCAAAGAGAACCCACGGTAACACGGGGAGAATATGCAGACTCCACCCAGAGAGATCATGTGATGTAGGTCTGGTCCGGGAATCGAACCCATGATCTCCTTCTTGGGAGGCAAGAGCGCTAACCGCCTTTGCCACCGTGCAAGGTTTTTTGTGTTAAATCATAACTGTTGTGTCATTTATATGGATTGTTGCTTATTGTTTACACTCTGGTTGCTAGGTAACAGCTGTGAAATTACCTCATGTCATATTTGTGCTCATGTCCAACCAAAATTATCATTACATCAGTTATCATTACAAAATTTGTTCAAACTGGGGACAAATAGGCAAAATGTGTAATAAAATCTGAAATATAATTGTGTTCACTGCGTTTGAGTGAAATGTGTAGTTTAAAGGTGCCATAACATGCTTTTTATCACGTTTCGTAGTCTATCCTATGTATATAATTATATATATATATATATATATGTATATTAAATATAAAGAGGGGGGGATGGTGACGCGTGCCTGTGGTTATGACGCGGTCTTGCCTCCACCGCCCGTCAGTTTGGAGATTGGAGGAAAGGAGATAGTCTGTAATATAGCTAAACACTGCGGGAATCAATCAAAAAAACACTCTGGGTACATATATGAAGCACAAATAGCAATGTAAGAAGGTTAAAAGCTCTGAAAAGTCGATTTAGCATGTTATGGGACCTTTAACCTGTACATATAGACTTTAAGCATTCATATTAAGGCTATGAATCATGATTACATACACAATTTTGCGACAATCCATATATTGTACATGATATTCTGCAGTTTAGGAAACAACTCATTTTTAACATTGATATGTTTTTCTGCACATACATGTTCATCATAAAAACAGTGAATATGTAAAATGTGTTTTATCTAAACCAGCAACAAAACTGTAGCAATGTCACCAAATAATGTTGTAAAATATACTAATACTAATACTTACGGTGATATATCGACAGCAGCAGCACACAATATCAATTCTGAATCACAACATTTAGTATTGCAATATATTGATATTTGAATATGATAACACAGTACTTATTAATAAGGTCTTACAGTATGATGTTCTCCTGGCCAAGGTCCTACATGACACGTAGACAGCGAACTGTGGTAAGTGTCTGGTATGTCAACGTAACATATGAACAGTTATTCAGATAACTATAGCATAAAGAACATGCTAACAAGTTTACCAAAGCATCAATCCATCCATCTTCCCCTGTGTCACTCCTAATCAACTCCACAAACTCCGGAGGTAGAGGAAGTGCTGATTATTCTTCTGCGTCGCTTAGAGCCTAGAGCGCCCTCTTGTGGTCGTCAGTGTGAAAATAATCAACAGGTGACACGCGGTTGCCAGAGTGAAAATAACGAATAATATCACATATAAGTCGCTCTGGAGTATAAGTCGCCCTGGAGTATAAGTCGCACCCCGGCCAAAACTATGAAAAAAGGTATGTCTTATTGTCCGGAAAATACGGTATAAAGCTACAACCATTCTTTGGAACATTATTTGTGGAGATAGATATGTTTAATGCCATGGAGACAAGTGGAAAGAAGCCAAAAAACATTTGCTTATTTTAGTTACTTGTTTTCTAGCGACGTGGTGGGGCTTTCATTTCAATTTTTCCCAGGGTATTCATCAACACTTTACTTTTTTGGTCATTTGGTCACAATAATGCACTTTTTTGCATCTTCTCTAACTCCAAAGACGTATTTCTTCACATTCAACAACCACCACAGATTTGTTTGTCTAAAAAACCCAAGAACAGACTCAAGTTTCCCCAAGTTGCATCCCACTTTGTAAACTTTAATAACGTCTTAGCACAACGAGGCACGTTTCCGCTATCTCCCAGCTCTCCATCTGTAATCCCCTTTACACGCGTGAAACAGTTCACCACGAATAATCTGCCTCCCACGTGCTTCTTACGATAAATGCAGATGCTCCTGGAGTTTACAGCATAAAGCTCGGAGCCTGTTCTGCGGATAATTCAAAAGTGAATACAGAAAGTAAATAAAATAAGTCTTAAAGCTGGAGAAGAGATTGTCTTTGATTTGCTGCGTCTGTCCAAAGCTTTGCAGTGGGATTAGAGCCTTTTGTAAACGCATTTCATTTGTTCAGTATCAGGAAAATGAAAAATATATACGTGTCTTGGGTTTTTATGTTAAATGTGCAATGCTGAATGTAACACTCGTCCACTTAATCCATCCATCTTTGAGGTCCAGCGTGTACAGACTATTACTGAGCAGTAATTTGATAGTTTAAGTCAAGTAAAGTCCATTTAAAGGTTTTTAATCATGTTGTAATTGTGTTTCTTCATCATTAACTTGTATTTTGATTGATCTGGAGGAGTTACAGGAGCTACAGTTGTGCTGAAGCATTCAAAAGTGCATCTAAAGTGCATAATAAATGTTTATTGTAATGTGTTTTCAAATATTAGTGTTAAGTTGAAAAGGGGGCAAAAAACATAAGATTGCTCTTCTTTCTGCTCCTTTTCATTCACTCTTTGTGTAACTACATGTCGCTGATGAAATAAAATAAATAAAATAAATAAAATAAATAAAATAAATAAAATAAATAAAACCTTATGAAAGCACAATACACACCTTATGAAGCGACATGTACCAGAAGTGCAAGTTCAGTGCTCATTAAATATCGGTTTTCACCTGACCCCTATCCCGCCCAATCCTCAGCAATCAAACTTACTTGTGATCATTAATTATTATGCTAATAAAAACAGCTGCTCGTGACTATGAAGAGGCTCATCAACAGACCTGTTTCTGTTTATAATTAGTTTGAGCTCAATCTGGCAGTTGATAATGAACAAAATGTAAAGAAAGGATCTATGTGTGGTGTAAATTCAAAAAAGCTATAGCGTGTCTTCTTTATCTTTTATAATGAAAAAAAAGCATTTGCTGAGTCGGTGTGTTCACACTTTAGTTCTGGTTAAGTCCTGGTCTAGTCCCGATTTGGATGTGGTGAATGTGCAAGTCTGAATCTATGTTTATTATAAGTTAAAACCAGGGGAGGAGTCCAAACTTTTTTTTTTTTCCAGCGTTACTTATTGAATCAACAATGAGGAGATGAGACAAGAGGACAATACATTGAATCACTCAAATTGCATGGACTGAAGGTTTGTCTGCTTTATATCACATCACAATGTTCATTATTATGTTTAAGGATTTCAAATTGTTCACAATTTGAAATAAAACGTACTACATTTGATCATATTGACACCCCTCATATAAAAAACAAATGACTTTTACCAAATACATTTTCCCTTTCTGTTTACTCAGTTGTTTGGATGAGTTTACTTTCATTATTTTTGAACCGTTCATTTGAGTAAATTTACTTGCTATTTTTTATTGCATTCTCTTTACTATCTTCCCAAGTTCCAAATTATATGATCAGTAAGTTTAAAGTATCAGTATATTTAACACAGACCCCTGTTAATTTGTTCAATAAATGACAGATGGGACAATCCTTTTTGAGGGGCAATATTTTTGTCATTTTACTGTACTGAGATGTAAAGGATTTTTCTTTATTTTTATATACTTATACTCAGCAGTTTATTGCACTTATTATTATTATTTTTTTAATTTTTATTACTGCAACAGGCCAAGTTACCCAGTGCAGCTTTAACTGTACACCTACATTTTATCCTTCTTTCTTGAATACAACTCCATGTTGTTTACATGTTTCCTCTAGCTCCGCCCATCACCTCTCTCACACAGTGATCAATTTCAAAAGGTTGAACTGTAAAGAAAAAAAAAAAAGTAATTACTGGCACATGTTTCTGGCTGGTGTGTGCAGACTGAGAGGGCTCCCCGGGGCCTGCTGGAGTGCAGGGTCTGGCTTGTTCCTGGTCAGATGTTGGAGCAGCACCAGAGGCCGTGAGCTTGACAGTTATTGACAGGCAGCAGACGTCCAGGAAAAGGGCAGCGGTGAGGAGAAGGCAGAGAGAATGAGACAGATAAGCCATGTCAAAGCAACGTGTCCGTATGAGCTCCGCACGCTGCAGGGCAGTTGTCAAATTGTGGGCGCACTCGTGTGGCGATTTGATACTTTAAAAGGCCAATAGGATGGACTTTACACATGTTATAAAGATACAGGGTGAAGCTGTATCCCAGGAATGCCTACAAATGTACAAATAGTGAAAGAAAATACTAATAAACTAAACTAAAAAGGCAAAATGTGTTCTTTTGGGTGGCAAAGAGTTCAAAGAAACTTCACCTCTGCAAAATTAAACATGACCATACATTATTTTCTATCAATTTATGGGCAATACACAGACTTAACGGTAACAATGTATAAGAACTACACTTTTAACAGCCTTAACGAAGCATCAGCAAAGACATATAATACAAAGAATCATGTGCAAATAGTTTATTAAGAATTATTCAGGCTAAGTAACTACTTTAAGCTAACCATAATCTTAACTTTCGATAAAAGTAATAGTCTTTGGTATGCTTTATTAACTCTAATGAAGGACTTGATTTAACAAAACAAACCTTTTAAACCGTAACGTTCTACACTTTGGGACGACACCCAGATCGAAACTTGGACCAAACTAAAGCTACATTACGACTAAACTGAGCTCGAACCAGAATCAAAGCATTAAAGAGTGAACACGCTCACAAAATGTATGTTGGAGGGCCTTCTTTTCTTACTTAGCAAAACGTGCTTTTATTTTTAGAAGGTCGGATCACTATAATGGCATTTTGACTGGTCTCAGCAAAAATCCCTAAGACAGCTGCAGCTGATTCAGAGTGCGACGCCAAGAGCCTGCGCAAACACCAAGGAAATGGATCACCCGTTCCTGCAATCGAGACTAGAAAATATTCCTTTTTTGTAAGAGGCGTTAAATGGTCACGCATCGAATTAAATAGTTGAGAGATCTGCTTGTTTCATGTGACAGCGAAAGGGTCCACGGGTTATTCTGTGTCAGGGCCGAGCGAAACGAGGCGGCGTTTAGTTTTTATGATCCTAGTCTGTGGAAAACACTTCACCAACAATTAAGATCCGCCTCAACCATAAGTGACTTCAAACGTGGGCTTAAAACGTCACCGTTAGCTTCAGCATTTACAGGAAAATATGAATAGCAAAACAAATCTAAACATATTTAAATAAAAGTACACTAAAAATACTGATTTAAGAATGTATTTCAGAGATTTTGAGAACTACTTCTTCAAACTAAAAGGTAAATATCTTGATGACAATTGTGTAGATTTAAGCTCTTTTACTTTTCTCCTTAGCGCATGAGGCTAATTGCTATGCAGAGTAAATAAAGTCATCTTTAGCGCTGGTGTCAGACAGTCTCCCGAGTTAATTTACTGCATTATGAGCTCAAATATTTACATGTTAGATTTGTATTAGCGATGCCAAGAAGACACAGCTCCACTGCAGGATCTTTGGGTAAATAGTCCTTGTTCATTACACCACTTTCTTCAGCAGACCCAGCGTCAAAAACTATTGCTTCCGCATAATCTCCTTTAGCCAAGTTCTGATACTTCTAAAAATAAAGTCGTGACTATAGCCAGGGCAGCAGCGGGAGGAACATATGTGCATAAAAGCGCCATAAACAATAGAAAAGAGCTACAAATGCAGATTCCCCATGCTGATGATGCACCATTCTGTCAGTGCACGGAGTAAGCATTTCCCACGAGCGAATGCAACGCCATCACGGCCCTCTGTGTAAATGTCACCACCAGGAACAGCGGACAAGGCACATAAAAGACACAGAAAGCGTTCCACTGCACAGCCAATAACTGGAAACACAAATATTAAGTTGAATGCAACCATAACAACGACACAGACAATGGGATTAAAAAGCTTAGAGAGCAAGATTTCTCCTAATTTTGCGTTGCGACCGACCGATATGGATTTTTTTGGAGCCAAAACAAATGCCAGTGTTAAGGGACTCGGATATGCTAATTAACATTACTCAGACAATGTTTTTCTTATGTTATTAAGCATGAAAGAGAACATTAATCACATGGGTTAATTGAGAAACACATTGCTTGGTTAATTGAACCAGAAGCTTTGGGAGAGGATCCTGAATGCTCACGCAGACGAAGAAGACTAAATGACAATACAACAGTAGTTTTATCAGTTGTCATTGATTATGGCAGTGGTTCTCAACCTGGGGGTCGCAAATGATTTCAGGGGTCCGCAGATGATGTGGGGAATATTGAAAATGTATGCAATAGTCTTGAACTTGTGTTAGGTAAAAATTGGCAACTCTAAATTGGCCCTAAGGTGTTGAAAATTAGCATATTCTGCTATAACACTTAAAACATTGCATCTGGTTTGTCCAATGCTATGGCCATATTAAAATATATTTTTTGTTAAATGCAGTTTATTGGAATATTTGTTCCCTGGTTAAATACAATGACTGTGTATTAATATGATTATGATTTTTTTGTTTTATACATGTATATAATTTATAACTGTATCATTCTGCAACAGTAAACCATTTGACAAAAAAAAAAAAAACTTACATGATGTAAATACACTTTGATAACATCCAAACATCTATCCCCAGGGTGATTCTACAGCCTTGTAAACCCTGAACGTTGACACAGACTGCCTTCATTCGTTTTTGCTAAAGATATTGCAAGCCTCGAAATAACGGGCCGGAGACGGTCAATGACCGGCGGACCGACTCCAAAATCAAGGCTCCGGGCATAATGACCGACGCAAATTTTTCGCCGTAATATATATTTTTAATAGGCAAAAAGAGCGCGGTGAACATGCCCAAAGCGATTCCTATGTACAAACTCGGGCGGGCTGTACTACAGACCACGATTATTGCTGTAGTTATACAGCGGAGGAAGGCAGCGGAGCGCATGCGCGCGCGCATTAATTTTCCATCGCTCAAGTTTCGTTTTGACAGACATGCCACTTCGCAGTCTTCTCGCTTCTCATTGGCCGAGCGGTGTCCGTGATCTAATGTCGATGAAAGCGGGCATCTGATTGGCCGCTGCGTTCGGTTGCGTTCGGTTGGACTCGGAAATGCCCGTTCTAATTTTGCGCCACAAGTGATATCGAGGTTGGCGGGCGTCAATCTCCTCAGTTCGCAATTCAGTCTTTTTAAAGTTGTTTGCAACAAAAGCTGTAATTTTGCACATTAGGGACAATGTCAATGTGGAAGTATCCAAGGGCCCCAAGGGCCCCGCCCCCTTTGGAGTTGTTAGCATCGGGGCAATGTATATATGTTAGTAGTTTATTTTGTAGGCTGTGATTTTATATATTCCACAAGATCTCCTTGTGTCAAATGCTGTAAACAGTATTTATTTTGTATCTAATAAACATTATTATATTAAATTAAACAGTATTAAAGATCATGATCTCTGGTTTATAGGAATTCCATATTTGTGCTCTTCATATCAAATAACAGATAAAAGTACTTTAAATTGTTTTACATGCTAATAACCAGGTTTAAAACAACACATTTATCTTGTTCTTATGACGCCGCAATGCCGCGCGCGCTTGTGGGGCCCTGAAATTGCTGGGGGGGCCCTAACTTTTTTAGGTAGGGGGCCCCCCTGGCCCCTAACTTTGAACATCTATTTCTCAGCCTGCAAATGATAACGAGATGTTAATAAAAGTTAATTTTTCATTAATTATGTTATTCTGGTTTCCTTTCCTTGTGACCGATTCAGAATTAGCCATGACAGGTACCAAATGATCGGTACCTGTCATGTTGACAGGGACGTAAAAATAATTATTTCAAGGCTTGTATTGGACGTGTGGTTTTAGGTGTTTAGGAAGGTGTTTATCCGCGCCTCGTCTGGGCGATTGAAGAGAGTCGATGGTCGCAATGGAGGCGGAGTTAAACGTGTCAAATGGAAACTTAATGAAGACAATCATGAAGTTGAAGGTGAGGTGTTTGAACCACAGAAAAAGGAGAAAAAACTAAAATATTAAAAAAACGGGGGAGTTTCAGACTGTTTATTGCCTCAGTGAAAAAGGATCAAACCATTGCCTATGATAATGATAATGATAATGATGATAATGATTAAGTCGTGATATCAGAGCACGTCAAGGTAAAGTTGGACACGAAACTACCCAGGGTGCACCACGTTCAGCTCAACGTTTACACCGATCCGAAACACGCATACTGTCGTATTTAGCGGGATAATGATTGGCAGAGATATTGTATAATTTGTCATTTATTCTATTCTTACTCCATGTATTATTGTGTACCACATATTTGGAAAAGTTGGACTGGATGCAAGCATTTCTTGTGGATTTTATTTTTCCGATCTGGTGCACCACTTCTTTTTATTTAAAATTTTCCTCATATATTTTTGACTGTATTTTACTGCAGAAGGTAATATTTTATCCATGATTCAATACAAGTTTGGAGTTGCCAATTAACCCAAACACTTCAGGTAGGTTTTAGAATATAATCATGTAACGTTTAGACTTTTTTATTGTAGATGTCATAAAATGATGAAATGAAATCAGTTTTTTGATTAGAAAACTCAGACGCAGTTCCGTACACTTCCTCCTTCCTCCCATCCACACCCGAGCTGAGACGTCAGGAGGTTCGTCTGGAACGTGTCACCGGAGCTGTCAGCACAGATCCAGCTTTATGATCGGAGGTGACAAGACGTACCATCTTCAAACTGTCCGGGGCGCGCGGAGGTGATGACACGTGAAAACCATCGTCAGCTCCAGCGGTCCATTATCAGCAGATCAACAACGTGACAAGCAGACGTTTTAATCAGTCGCTCCGACCGCGTCAACTCGTCACACATGGGAACGCTACAGCCACGTCAGCGCTCAAGTGTGAAGGGAGCAGGGGCAGGGCGGTGGGATGGAGAATGAAGGGAATTATGTTCTTTTTCTCTTTTTTTTTTTTTTTTTCTTTCTTTCATAACATGCAGTAAAAATCTGTTCGAGATGTTAAAGTGCTTTTACCTGAATATGAACCATGAGTGACAAATAGAGTCGCTAAGTGTAAGTGTATTTGCAAAAACTCAAGTCGCTCTGCTTCTGTACGTCACTCCTTTTCCAGAGAAAATCTCAAAGTGTTAATTCCATGTTTATTTCCTTTAATTCCATCAAGTCCGTCAATTGTCATCAATTCCTGATCATTTCCTTGGAATCTTGAAACCCATAGTGAAAAACCTGTTTGAGCATAAATAAAGTTCCGTCTCTTACGCTGATGTAGAACTATGATAGAGAAATGTGTTCGTCCCTTACACTCGCTTTCTTTTGGTTTATCCAATACAGGCGATATCTATTTTGTCTTTTTTTCCATTGCTTTTTGTAGTACAAGTACATCCCAAAATCTCTTTAAAAATACATTATCTTTTCATAATTCAAAACAATGGTGTTGTTCACATCACTGTTGCAGAACAAAGCCCAAAAGTGCAGATGGAACGTGAACATTGCTTTTACGACCCTCAGACCTGGGATTACCTCTGTGCCTTAAATGGCTGCGTTCCAAGGCCTGGACCCCCGTGGTGAAGCTGCATCTTCCCACTGCACACAAAACATCTTTGTTTTCTTTCTTTTGAGACAAGCAACGGAAAAGCTTTTCTAAGATAAAGTCCTTAACTTGCATGTTTCACTATAACTAAATCTGTCACTAAACCATGTTTGTCAAACAGATGCATTTGAACTGGGTTTGGAAATGGGTTATGTTTATGCCATATCTACCAAAATGGAAATGTCATTTGTCATGACAATGTTGTAATATTTTGTTATGGTTACATATTTCATTGTACTAGTTTAAGTTAAAAGTCTCCAAATTACTAGCAATACGTTTGATTGAGATTTTGCCAGAGTCTTAAGGTCACTCCCACTTTAAGCCCCACTGCAGGCTCTCTCAATCGCTCTCCTCCTGGTCTGTCGCCTCCAGGTGCTGCTCCCCCACCCGGGGTGCGGACTCCTTTGTCTGCAACTTCAGCCTGCTCTCACATAAGCATTTAGAAAAAGGCCAAAGATGCCATTTCTCAGCTGAAGAATGCACAACTCGTCAGATTTGAAAATCTGCTCCTGAAAACACCTTCTCAGCAGCATGCTGATTCACTGGACTCTTCAGCATCTTCAAACACCAAACCCTGCACAGAGTTTGGCACACGGCTCCAAGTGACCCAAAGAACCAGAGGAGGCCTTGAGCCACGTCTAATTCTGAGTGGGCTTCCATCACGACAAACCTAATTTGTACCTTCCTCCCACTTGTTTCTATGGCTATGTTGTTTTGTTGACTAAACAATTCCATAGTAGTCATAAAACATATCTATAGTGATGAAAAATGTTGTTTTAATATAGCTTTATATGGATTCATCCAATTAAACAACACAATCAAAATTCAACCGCCATAAAACAACAACAACAACAACATTCTTATTTGTAGTCTTTTTTTCAGTTTTTCTTTTTTTTTACAGTGTTAAATGTTGATACATTTGAGGTAATCATAAGTAATCTATTTTTTGTGTGTCCCATTTTCCTCTAAAACATTCCCTGCATGTATGAATCGTTCTTTGCTTCTTCAAACCAATAACCAAGACATTTGTACTGAAATATAATCATCTATTGTCATCTCCTTATGCTGCATTTGAAATCTACCATGCAAATACATTACCGGAGCAGCAAAAATAACTTGGAATTCATACATAAACCTCTACATTTTTCCCCTTGGGCCCAGACAAAACAAAGAAAGTTGTCGCCGTTAAGTTCCAAACTGCACTTGAAATGTGAACCAGCAATTGGGGTCTCAAATTGGATCCTTGCTCAAATCACTCCCGCTGCAAACACTCATACAGACAGAAAAGTTCCACTATTAGCATGATAGTTGACTAAAAATGGCTTGTTAGCCTTGTTAGCAGTCCTAATGGATAGCGATGGGTGTAGCAGTGCGCCGCGGGCTCATCAGCATAGCATTTGGACCTTATGTTTAAACATGAGGCATCTCCAGCGCTAATCCAGGAATACTGCAAAATCAATCCAGGCTTTATTACACTCACAGACACAGTGGGGGCGCCATAGCTTCAAATACTGATGACATACATTTGCATATAACCAAGAAAATACATGAAGAGTAACATTATGGAGCTTTTATGTTGCAGAAGCGAGAGACTTAAAGGGGATATTTAACGTGCTATCGACATTAGCCTGTAGTAATGGTGTTACCTCATCATTCATTTGCTCCAAGCTGCATTTAGATTGATTCATGCACGGTTGAGTAATCCTGGTTTGTCTTGCCTGATTGTCTGCTCTGTACTGTACGACTCAATAAAAACACGGTAATGGAAATCTGCTGCTTCATATGGTAGAATGTCACTATGAAGTCAACCATCTTAGATCAATGCAGTTACAAACAACAACAGATCATTCACTATGTCTTTCTGAGGTGTTTCCCACTTTGACCTTGAGGTCTCCAGCCCGTACTCTGCACTTAATGTTCTTGCATACTATACCAGCCACTTGGTTATGGCGCTCCATGTATGCTGTCCCTGCCAGCATCTTGCACCCTGCTGTTATGTGTGGGATGGTCTCAGGGCCCCCTTTGCACAGCCTACACCTTGGGTCTTGTCTGGTGTGGTAGATCTGGGCCTCTATTGATCTGGTGTTCAGGGCCTGCTCCTGTGCTGCCATGATCAGGGCCTCTGTCCTTCAGACCGGCTCTTTCTAACCATTGGTAGGATTTCGTGATTTCAGCCACTTCAGTTATGTTCCGATGGTACATCCCATGTATAGGGCTTGTCCTCCCATAATGGTCCCTCCAGCACCTCATCATCCTCTGCTCCCCATTGTCTGAGACATTCACTGAGCACGTCATCTGTAGGAGCCTTGTCCTTAATGTCATGTATAGTGGCTCTCACACGCAGTAGTCCCCGGCCTCCTTCCTCATTGCTAGTGTACACTCTCAGGGTGTTCTGGGATGGAACCCTCCATGCATGGTCAGGAGCTTTTGTCTCTTAACATCTGTGGTCTGTATCGCCACCTTATTA
Organism: Eucyclogobius newberryi; assembly: GCF_026437365.1. Lineage (NCBI taxonomy): Eukaryota > Metazoa > Chordata > Actinopteri > Gobiiformes > Gobiidae > Eucyclogobius > Eucyclogobius newberryi. The sequence continues at coordinate 33,123,135 of NW_027316278.1, read as the reverse complement.
TTCCTGCGGGGTATTGGATCACTGGCAGGGCGTAGCTGATTATTGCCCGGGACTTGTTCTTGCCATTGAGCTGGGACTTGCCTCACTTGTTGTAGATATTTGGCTGCTACTGTTTTCCTTGTTACCTCTTCAAAGTTGCCATTTGTCTGTGACATTCCATCCAAGAGCCTTGTAACCAACTGGCTACACTTGGCCAAAAACTTGTATCAAAAATGTATTGGTGTAAATGAAGAATAAAAATAAAAAGCTCTTTCTGATCGACATTACAGCTCAACTTTTTTAACAATAGTGTATTTATAAGCTAATCAAAACTGTGACCTAAAACCTAAAACATTGCTATTAAAAATCTTCTTCCACATTTGTTAAGCTTTAAGCACATTTTTCATTAGCTTAAAAAATGTCCTCCATTTCAAACAACCATTGGTCTTTTTGACAAAAAGCTAGAACCTGACACGTTAGCACCTGAGGTTTTAAATGATGGGCTAATGTCGGCGGAGGAGAAGGAAAGCTGTTAATAGTCCAATTTGCTCCCATTACCGCAGCAGTATCAGACCCGAGCAACATGGTAGTCATGCCATTTGGCGCTCAACTACCTCAAAAATACAGGAATATTCAGCTGCCATTTCCGATGCCAATTGAAGTAATTGTGTTTCATAGTGCGTAGAAATCAGTCATTATTGTTCCTATGTGACCAAATACTATATTTATCTAAATTCATCTCGGGAATTGGTCCAGCATTTTTGTGGATTAAAAAGAAAAAGAAAAATATAAAGACTTAAAGGTCTTTTAAAGCGCTTTTTTCAAATTGATTAGGGTTTTAAAATAATAATGAAGTACAATGATGTGGGTTGTGTTGTCAGACATTCAAAATCCTCCTCAAATCAAGATGGATGTTGTAATAAGTGAGTCTAACCTAAGAGGCTTGTGCAGAAATATTCCTATAAAGATGTCGGCAGCAGTGCGTTAAAAGCAGACCTGTGGAGCAGCTGAATGCTTTGATGGCGCTTTCAGAGGCACCTGCTCCGTCCTCTGGCATGTTCCAACTCAAAGGAAACAAATTAATTATCCACAGTGGCTCCTGGACAAAGAGACTGAGACGAGTCATTTCCCCTCTGTCGGAGGAAGAGAGAAGACTGACTCGAGCATGTGCCTGGTGGAGCCGAGCAATTGTTGAAGGAATATTTTACACTAACTACTCTTTTTAGTAACAACACAAATCATGAAGAAAAGTGTAATTTATAATAGCTGCACCATCAAGCATGAACAGGGTAGAGTTAAGAATCATTATGAATAAACAATTTGTGCATTATGAATTAAGTATTTGTTTATGCTCTATTAAGGCAATTAAAATAGTAGTTACTATAGTATATTAAGTGTTACTGTCTAATGTGTACATACATGAGGAAGTTCTCCATTATTTCTGACACAGTTTTGTCATTTCTGGATTCGTTTTTTTCGACTTTTTGATACCGAGATCATTCAAAATGTTGTTCTCCAGAGGACTTTTGAGTCCGTGGAAGCACTGACAGTGCATTGGGAATAGATAGACATGTGTGCTTATCCAGGCTCATTCAGAAATAATCAAAATGTAGAATTAATTTGCAAAAAACACGTAAGTGACTTTTTATTTTATTAGGTTAAACGCACATGTTTTACTTGTTGTATGGTACTTTTCAGGCTATACAGCACTCCTGAATAAAACCCAGCACACAAAGTGTACGAAGGAATACAAATTGTGCATATGCGTGCTGCGCCTGACACAAAACCGCAGGTGCCCACGTTGTAATATGAGATATTTACACATAAATAAAGGCGGTGGTGATGCTCCAGTTGTCTTTTGAACAGGGAATCTTGCGGTACTGCAGCACCGCGGGACTAATCAGACTAATTTCTCAGTGAATTATGAGTTGGATTTTAATAAAACACACAATGTTTTGAAGTTTAACATCCAAAGAACACCACTGAGCTGCCCCTCTGTCCCTACTGTCCCCTCTGTCCCTACTGTCCCCTCTGTCCCTACTGTCCCCTCTGTCCTTGATGACTCTGTGTGAGCTGATTTACCTGTGACTGTGTCTTCACATCTGGTTCATCTGCTCCTGAGCTCGTACTTATCGAGAGATATGTACACAGACATATGGTCCATGATAGTGATGCACAGGTTCTCTTTTGACTTGTGGGTCAGGTCTGGCCAAGAAAGTCTCATTCCAATGTAGCAGGTTCTAAACTGCAGACCGCTGTATATCGCATGTGTGTTTCCCGCATGTGTCTTTGTGTTCAGCCGCGTCCAGATTCACTTCCTCATTTGACTCATTTATCTGTGAATATAAGTCTGATTGTAATAAAGCACACAGCGGTTTTGAAGGTTAAAATATTGAAAATACGATGTGTCCCCTGGACAGGGACTACTGTCCACTAATGTCTTCTTCTACAGTGTGTTAAACGCTTGCGCTTCCTGCTAGAGTGCCCTCCGGTGGCCGTTAGCCAGTAAAATCTATAAATTAGACGCACCGTTGTTATGACCGCATGGTTCAAAGCGTGGGGAAAAAGTAGCGGCTTGAAGTCTGAAAAGTACCGTATATGTGTATATATATGATACAGAATTCTCCCTTGGGGATGAAGAAAAGTAAATAAAATTCAAATTCAAATCCCTTATTGAGCACATTTCTCAACTATATGAATCTTAATAAAATGTGTAGAAGATAGGTATCAAAAACTTCAGAACATTTTTGAAACAATCTGTTTTTGCAAATTGCATTGACAAATACAAGAACAGCAGGAGTATAAACAGAAAAGGCCAATATATTTAAGATAAATTCAAAAGAGACCCAATAAAAAAAAATAGCAGCGATCACAGCGTTTCCAGTCATTCCAAATCATGAATTCAATGAATCATCAATTCAAGATCATGATGTTCCAACTCGATTTCTCTGCAAACATTTGCTAAAGGCTGTCAGAATAGTGTTTGTCACGGCACAAAGGTTACATAGATGGATCAAACTGAATGTGCTCTTTTCACCACATGCACACTGGCCTAAATGTAATCTCCGCTCCGGTCCGTACTATGGGGTGATTTATTCACGGAGCAGTGATGGGGTCCTCAGAGGGCCACAGAGGGATCCAGGGCAAATGGCCTTTAAACCAGGGCCTAGTCTGCTCTGATAAATCTTATTCAGCACTGCTTTAATGTTCAAGGTGCTTTCACTGCCTGCAAACTCACAATCAGGGCTGATATTACCATCTTTTGGCCAAAAAGCTTGCTGATCTTGATCTGTTTCTGTTTCCACTGCGGAGCACCATCAAGAACCTGAACCTCCATGAGATTTAACTCAGATTATGCAGAATTAACATTTCTGAGATTTTTTTAAGTTTTAAGTTGTTGTTGTTGTTTTTTTTACGATATTTTAACATTGTTCCATCCATTTTTGTATTTATTTTTTTCATCCATTTTCTACCGCTTGTTCCCTTTCGGGGTCGCGGGGGGGGGTTAACATTGTTCCCTCATCAAAAAACATAACTGCAGATTTAGAATCAGTCACATTTGTTTTATTCATCAGGTTTATGAGGTTGTCTTCTCTGAGCGCTCACAAAACACCTTGTTTCAAACTCCCAGATTTGAGTCCCCTGTGCCATTTTAAAGTCCGTAAATCATCTCCAGACTTTCTGCTGTCAAATTGCACTCTTTGCCAACATTAGTTAGTTCAGCCAGTAGAAAAAGTACCACAAAATCCAGAAAATTACCACAGTGCACAGACTATTTAGCACATTAAGGACATTCGTTTACAAATACACACTTCAAAAGAGCTACTATCATGGCTAAAATCCAGCTTATATGTATCAAAACTTAACAGCCCATTGAAAAAGATATGACTGATTTGCTTACAAAATCCAATTACTGTACATTTTTTTGGAATCACGCAGCTCTGTGAATGCCAAAATATTGCTGTTATACTGCAACTGGCAGCATTAAACAAGATTTTAATCAACACGCCAGCACCAAGTTTGCATCTCATCTTTCAGCTGTCAACCCAGCACACGATTTTAAGGATATATCATTTAGGGACTGATTGGGCCGTGGGCTGGGGGGACTCGTTAATATTTCACTTGACCTCTCTTTGCAGCCAGCTTGATCACGTTTGACAGATGACAAGACGGTGAAAGGGAAAGCAGTAGCTGGAGTTACATTAAATATGCAATACAGGAAGCTGCCGGAGGTGAGTTGTGATATAATGGTTGTCAATGGAAGCGATTCAAGCCGGCAACTCTGGCTTTTTGTCCGGGGAGTTCTCATGTAACGTCCAAGTAGGGGTGGTAGAAAATGAAAAAAAGTGAATAGCTCAATGTTTTTTGGGGGGGATTACCGTATTTTCCGGACTATACGTTGCGTCTTTTTTCATAGTTTTGGCCAGGGTGTGACTTATACTTATATTTTTACTTATATACTTATACTCCGGAGCGACTTATATGTGATGTTATTTGTTATTTTCACACTTGCAACCACATTTCATACTCCAGTGCAACTTATATATGTTTTTTTCTTCTCTATTATGCATTTTTTTGGCTGGTTTGACTTATACTCCAGTGCGACTTATAGTCCGGAAAATACGGTATCTTGATGACAACGTTAAAACGTGCCTGTAAATATTATGTGTGCAATATTTTTATGATCAAACGTCTTATTGTACAGCCTTTTAATAGATCTCATCGATATATACTCTATACTTTAATTCAAATATCCAACAATAATTGCAATATTATTAAATTCTCAATATTCTGTATCTGTGGCCACTATGTGTAAGTAGTTGGATTAACCCGGACATTAAAATTAGTATAAATTTAGCATAAAATATCAGATTATTTCGTTTTAATAAGTGATATCAAACAGACAAAACATGAACTTTTGCACACAGATTATTACACCAGTAGAAGCGTGCTGTCATGTTGTCATGGGTGAAGAATGAGACATGTATGTACAGCTCACTGGAGGACGAGATGATCACATGTTTGGAGGGAGTTCTGCAGGAAATACATGTCACATTTTTTCACAACACAAAGCGTCAAAGTGCTCATTATTCTACATGCTGGAGTGGCAGCCAGGAGCTCCATCATTACCACGTGTTTGGGGACTGTCCTGAGGCTCTAAGATATTGGACTGAGATTAACAAGCGATGCAGTTGGTTTTGACACTGCCATCACACTTGATTATAGATATATATGGTGGATTTGGGCCTCAAAACCCCAGAAATGACACAATAAATGGATACATCTGGAACATAATTCTGGCTGCAGAAAAATAGGCCATCACTAAAAAATATGGGTG